>NC_028361.1:3586817-3776303 GCF_000741045.1 Vigna radiata var. radiata | reverse complement strand
CTATTCAAGCCTCACAATCATACAATCATTCGGCTCTACAGGTACTCGGCCATTCGGCCTCACAGGTGCTCGGTTATTCAAGCCTCACAATCATACAACCCTTCAGCTTCACAGACATTTGGTCATTCGGCCTCACAGGCGTTCATTCATTCGGCTTAACAGAATCTCGGTCGTTCGACCTCCAAGGCATCTCTCTCGCTGTTCGGTTTAGAAATGAGCAACGCCTAAAAGCACACTCCCCAGTACAACAAAAGCAGTCTTCCTCAAACTCATAAGTCCTATAGTTAATCATGGCTAAAGCCGAACGATTAACTCGAACTTAGGGGGCATAATGTACAATATGATATCTGGGTCGATCGGTTACGATATATCTTATTAAAGATATTGATAAACAGAGGATAAAATAATCAAAGGATAATCAAGAATATATATTTAAAGATAATTAGCAACTAACAAGATTTTCAAGTAAGTCTATTTATATTATATTTTGTTTTATTGGGTTTATATCAGTTTAAGGTCCATGAGACAAATTATAAATAGAGAGCCAGGGTCACAAGCCAAGTAACTTCCAATCACCTTCAAATCATCTTCTACTCATGCTTCATTCACACTAAAAAATATTCTACATTCTACAGTGATACCAAAATCACTTTCTAAAGAGCTGAGGCTCTTCAATACACGCCTGACTTGGGCGTCAGAGTGCCTTTTGCAGGTACCTCCCCCTGGGAAGGCGGACGAGCAGTCAAAGCTTGAAGATCACCGAACGACCAAGATTGCAAGCGATCGAGCGGTCAGGAGTAAAGAAGACAAGCGGAGGACCCAGTTCAAGCATCGGAAAGCGGCAAAGCCACGTCCGAATGGCCAAATGTCTGTGAAGCCAAATGGTTGTATGATTGTGAGGCTTGAATAGTCGAGCACCTGTGAGGTCGAATGGCCGAGTACCTGTAAAGCCGAATGTGGTACAACAGAATATTCGGCCTCACAGGTGCTCGGCTATTCAAGCCTCACAATCATACAACCATTCGACTTCACAGACATTTGGCCATTCGGACGTGGCTTTGCCGCTTTCCGATAGCTTGAACTGGGTCCTCCGCTTGTCTTCTTTACTCCTAACCGCTCGATCGCCTGCAATTTTGACCGTTAGGTGATCTTCAAGCTTTGACTGCTCGTCCGCCTTCCCGATGGAGAGGTACCTGCAAAAGGCACTCCGACGCCAAAGTCGGGCGTGTATTGAAGAGCCTCGACTCTTTAGAAAGTGATTTTGGTATCATTGTAGAATGTAGAATATTTTTTAGTGTGAATGAAGCATGAGTAGAAGATGATTTGAAGGTGATTGGAAGTTATTTGGCTTATAATCCTGATTCTCTATTTATAATTTGTCTCATGGACCTTAAACTGATATAAACCCAATAAAACAGAATATAATATAAATAGACTTACTTGAAAATCTGGTTAGTTGTTAAATATCTTTAAATACATATTCTTGATTATCCTTTGATTATTTTATCTTCTGTTTATCAATATCTTTAATAAGATATATCGCAACCGATCGACCCAGATATCATACTGTACACTATATATTACAGTTTATAGTTTTTTTAACTTTTTTTTTTTTAATTTTTAATTTTTTAGTTTTTCTTAAAATATTCTTATATATATAAAATCAGTATCGTATCATTGAATCTTACTTTTATCGTTATATATGTTATTTTGATACATTAACATTTTTAAAAATTAAATAATTTTGTTTTTCTTCAAATTTAACTTTTATATGATTATTATAAAAATATTTTTGATTAAAATTAACATTTAATTAAATATTTTTAACAAGATTAAATTTATTTAAATTTATATTTTACATGAAATTTTGTTTTAAAATTTTAAATGTATCTGTGTAGATATTTTATTACATTAAATTTTAATATTATTTTTATTTAAATTTATATTTTAAATAATTGTATATAAATTTATATAGATATGTGAATTTATATTTCAAATATTTGAATAATATCATATATTAATAATTTTTATAAAAATGGTAGAATTGGTTTAAAATTAATAATTTTATAAATTTAAATATAAATTTTTTAAACAAAATTTAAGTAAAGTTTAATATAAAATATAAATTTAAATAAACTTAACATTCTTAAAATGTATTTTACGAAATTATCAATTTTAATAAAAGTATCTTTATAACATTTATATAAGAGTTAAATTTGATGTAAGAGACATGAAATTGTTTAATTTGAAAAAAATTAGAATTGAATTAAGTTAAAATAACAAATACAAACATTAAATTAAGATTTAAACAATAACTTAACACAATACATGACAAAAAAAATAATTTTAAAAAAGAAAACTAAAAAAAATTAAAAATTAAAAAAACACAAATTGTTGCAGATTTTTAAAATAAAGATTCACCACCAATGCAAGGCTAAATACTGAATCATAGAATCTAAGTTTGGCATAAAACGTGTTCTTAAAAACAAAAACGAAGTGAACACATTCTACAAATTTCAAAATTAAGACTACATCAACCGGTATGGTCAGCGTTGGATACGAATTCAAACATTTCCCGGAAACTTGCCAGTGGAAAAGATCTGAGAAACCACCAGAGCAGGGAATGAATATCTATAATACACCCCACAAAACATTACTTATCACAAAAATTTACAATATTTAAGTTTGTCTATTCTACATTGCTCTCGTGTTTGAACCTTCTGCGATGGAAAAACAAGCGTTAGCTCAAGGGCAAGAAGTCCTGTAGGATTATATCAACTACTTCGATCAAACTGTCATAAATTTGTGGAGAACGTTTAGGTGCTTCCAGACCAGAACATCCATCTACGCCCACGACCAGTTTTCGTGTTGGGCGTTACGCTTATCCTACCTGCATTGGAGGTCAACCATTTACCGAAATCAGGGGATGCAACAAGTTCTTCCAAGGCTTTTTCAGTTGACTCCTTTGTGAACGCATCCCATTCTGCAGCTGAATATTTTTTTCTCTCCGGCGTGTTGTGTATTATGGACGGGTATAACGCTTCCTTCTGTGTTTTAAGTGGCGTCCTAATGTAACCTGGAAACGCATTTATTTAGCGTGTTAATCACCACTAATCTCAATGTTTTTCTTCATTGATCAATCGGTAGAAAAAAAGTTGTCCAAAGGTGACACTTTTAAAAGCAAGGATACAAGAGAGGCAAACCTTTAGGAGAAGATTTGCAAGGCGACAAGGTAGGGCTTTTCAGTCGTGGATGAAAAAGTGGAGAGTCCTCTTCATTTTGCATATTGTTGTACATATGTTCATCGTGTGAACCATCAAAAGGTGACGAGTCAGGAACCTGGGATCTCCTTCTGTTTTTCTTGGGTGATTTAAAGAAACGCCTGCAAATTTTTTCCACAATAAATACAAACCAAAAATTGAAGGATGCATTTAATGGACCAATACGAAGAAACTCTCACGATGACAACGTGTAGCAACTCCCAAGGGTAAAAACAAATAGAAAATAGAAATCTCCAAATATATTTTTGTATTTAACAAAATTTGCAGCATTCTACTAAAGATAAAAAACACAACGCGGTTTTAGAAAGGGAAATTGCAATCAGTAGGCCTTGAATTTGTTGAAATGACACATGCATTTCCTCTTCCATCATAGAAACAACTTGAATTTCCGATATTACTTCCTCACCAATAACTGAAATCACTGCCTAATAATGCTAATGTTAAACTGACAAATGAATGTAATAGATAATATCCCCTAATATATATTAATTGTACATTTAATTAAGAAATTCTGGACTAACCTGCGTAAATGACGAATGAATCTCACTCTACGCATCCGCTTCAACAAGGAGAGGAGTGATCCACACAGTAAAGCCAATGTTCCTATCAGGGGATCCATAGAACTCTAGAAACATCTTATCAAATTTATAGTCATGTGCTTATCTTGAGCATCAACAGCATAATAAAAATGTTGGGGAAGAAAATAAATAAACAAACCTGAAGAATCATAATCGCAGCCAAAATCCTTATAGCCCACGCAACAAATTGAGCAGTGTTTATGTCCACTGATCCATCTTCAGTCAAGACAAGCTTGTGTACCACCCAGAACCCCAACCAAGCTCCAATTATTGCAACAAATGTCAGCAGAAATATTGCCAACTGCAGTTGACATTGCATAAGTTAAGTGCTTAATGATTGTCATATTTGACTATTTGTGCATTGGACAAATATAACTAACTACAAAACATTTACTAGAATAGGCACAAAAAATACTACTAAGCAATGAATACCACAGAAACCAAGAAAGAAATGACAAATTAATGAGAAATTGCAAGAAAGTATTCATTGCGTACAATGGGATCAACTCTAAAGTTGAAGAAGTTGTTCGATAGCTGAATATCCCAAATTCAGAGTCCATCTAAACCATCTAGTTTTTTTTCTAAGATAGACCCAACTTGTATCCATTATTCATAGTATCTTGAGACTCGTGACTAATTGCAACAATTGGTATAAAAAATTTAAAAATACAAAGTTTAATTAGCTAAGGAAAGGTTGGAAAAGCCTAAGTATTTTGAACTAGTACGCAAATAAGAAAAGCTATGCTAGAATGGCTTGCTGCGTAGGGTACTGTGCGCTCACAAACTAAACCCGTAGGAGAAATCAATAGTTCTCCCTTGGCAGAGGCAATTTTACAGCTTAGGTTATATACTTAGTATTAAATCCAATTGAAAAAACACATACTAAGTTTTTTTTCCACATTGACAAACCATTCTCTTTTAAGTCTCACATTAGGTATATAATGCTCTTTCAACACTCCTTCCATCTCCTTTATAAGGAATCAATTATATACTAGCGCCCTCACTTTTGACTTGTAATCATTCATATCTTTAGCAAGTCGCATGCCATCTTCTACATCCAGTATCTCTTTTTTTCATTTTCATTAATTTTTCTCTCTTAAATAGGAGAAAATAAATGAGATCAATCTGACTTGCAGTTGTAGCAAGAGAGGATGTTAATTACTTGGAAGTAGAAATGGGAGAAGATTACATACCACAGGTTTCTAAGTTTAGACATCTAAGATAAATATTACAAAATGATGGGAAAATTAGTAATGATGTGTTACACAAAAAATACAAGCGAGATGACTAAAATGAAGAAAAACATTATGGGTTATAATATCATGCTCTATGATAGTGTACATTGAAATTTAAAGTGGCAAGAGAAAAAGGTGAGAGTATAAAAAAAAAAGAGCATATTAAGACGGATGGCGCAAGAAAGGACAAGATACAAAATTAAAGTATACAAGATATTAACATGACACAGATTGAAGAAGAGATTAAAAAAAAAAGGTAAAGGTAATTTTGGGATTTCATGTATGAGAATAGTGCTTGTAATGGATGTGAATGGTTGAGCACACAATGGACAAGTATAGCACAATGTAGGTTCCAAGAGTGGAGGGGGATTGGAATGGCATGATAGTGCCACCATCATACTATTAACAACTATGGCTTTAATTACATAATTGTATTCCTCGTGAAATGCACCTTCTGATCCTTATTCCTTCTGCTGAACTGAACTCAGGACTGTTCCTAACATAGTATTAGCAAAATTAATTTGTCTATTGTTCATGTCATGAATGATGGCATGGTTTTACAGATGGATGGCAATGGAAACCCTGCGTGATCATTTGTTGTGGACCATACACTCTTCAATAGCTAGCCATTCAAATTTACAGACAAAAATAAATGAGACTAACCAACACTATCATAATTCAGAATACATATGAATATCTGAAGGATATTTTTAAGCAGCAGTCCCATGTCTAAGAAAATCAGCGGAAAACAAATAGGTGACTTACATACAGGATTATACATGTCTTCATCAATTCCTAACTCTGTAAGTACTGAACGAACTAAGCCAGGAATGTAACGGAGGAGAAAAGTACCAAAACCAACCTGATTTAAAATAATACCTGAAATTGTTAAGTATATGATCCACATGATTAGTACAAAGATGGAAGAGAAGTGCGTTAAGGATAAACTTACAGCAGTTGAATACATAAATATAGCAAGGGAACTCTTACGACCAGTTGGAAGAACTTTCATTCCCTGTCAATTTATATGCGGCAATTTCCATGTTAATGTCAACAACAAAATTTCGATAGACATTTAATATAAAAATTAGTTTGCAACTGAGAAGTCAAACTAATATAGAGAGAACAGGAGTTTTCACTTCAACATCCAGACAACATTATACTTTATAGATAGGTATAATCCTCATTAGTTTTTCTAGTCTTCTATTTTACTTTATACTGAACAGAATTTATTTCCAGAATGAGTCCAACTTTCTTGAGTTGGGAAGTTTTGATCACATGAAAAGATCATATCACTCTCTATCTTCCCCTTCTTTCTTTCACGTATTCCCTATTTCTCACTTGTGGCTCCACTGTGTCATATCTCTATGTAGAGATAGCACTTTCGTACACAGCCTCCTTCCACCACCGTTGCAGACTACCTCCCATGGCCTTCGCTGGTAAGAGGTCTCACCCCTCTCCAATTGTCATGGAAGCCATCTCCTCCACGTTACGTTTTCAGATAAAGGGTCTTCGTATTCTTTGTCATAAGCTCACTCCCTTTTTTTGTGTATCTTGAGAATTGCATATTTAACTTCAAATGAGATAATCATCACATGGTTTCATCATATTTTCCATTTAAGTTTCACCTAATATCACTTGATTCAAATGTTAAAATGATATGCTATTAAGATACTAAATGAAAAACGTGATAAAAGGAAAGAAAATTAGCTTGCCTGTACATTGTTGTCATTTTCTTGATTTAATTAATTTAGTTTTTTTTCGTAACAATGTGTGATATTGCATTATATTTCTACTTAAATTTTATTGCTTTTTGAAAGTAACTGGCTAATTTTTAATATATATATATATATATATATATATATATATATATATATATATATATATATATATATTGGTGCCATAGTTGAATATAATATTTTATAATGAATTTGACTAGAAGATTAACTGCAAATAAGTTATTTCACTAAAAGAATGTATATGGGATAAAAGACACTTTATACTTGAAAAGTTCTATTGAAATAAAAAAAATAAAAATAAAACAAAAAAAATCTTTTATCACCATAAAATATGTAAAAAAAAATATTGTCAAAAATGTTTATGACTAACGATATAAATTTTAACCATTCCTAAAATCACAATACCCAGTATATATGATCAATACTCAAGATGAAGAAAAATCAAAAAGACAACATCGTATAAGATAATCTACAAACAAAGCAAAAGAAAAGTTTTCTTGACAAGAATTGAACTTTGAAGGTATGATTGACTACTCAACAAAACAAAAAGATTAATTATAAACAAACTAAGATTCGTTATTAAAAATTTTAAAATCGAAAGTTGAGGAAAAAAAAACGTTACCTGATACAGAATAATCAGTACAACGAGAATTATTCCAATTGCCATTGCACTGCTATAGTAAAATGCTAATGAATTACTTATAAAGGCTGCAAGGCTCATCAGAGTAATACCCAATACTAATAACACAATTCGATATACAAAAAATTCTGCAAAGGCGGGAAAAAAATATCGTTAGTGCTGGATGTAACTGTTCTTAAATGTGATCAACAGAGCTTCAAAAAAATGAAACTCATATTCATCAGTAATAAATGCAATATGTACATTTGGATTAGATTTTCTTTTATTTTATGCCCCCCTTCCTAACACAGATTTAAAAAAATAAAAAACAATTATTCTTCAAAAAGAATAGCTGAAACATTTACCTTCTTCGACAGAAACCTCAAAGTTTTCCAGTGTGGATCCAGCAGTCCTTATATCTAAAATCTTGTGGTCAAAAGGGGACATTGATCGAGTCCAAGAACCCTTGGCAACCTTCTCCCACTGGCTATGTGAACACATCCCGGCTACAAGAGACACATTCCTGAACAGGACGTATAGAAATGTCTTAAATCAAACACAATGATCATTTTTCCAATAACAGTTTAGGTGACAAATAGATATAGAGCAAAGTGCTAGTTCTTGAATAACCAAATGCATAAAGCACAAAATGAATGACTGTTCTGTCATGATCACTCATCAACTAAATACACAATAAGACCCTAGTTGATAGATAGTTCCATACACCACACACATGTACAATGTATGATCTACAATGTATGATGTACACTAGTACAAATACTCACCTATGGAAACAGACCTCTATGTTTGGCAGACGAACATTTGAGTGTGTAGGAAGTGGCAACACCTTCACTCTAAAGGAATGTGCAAATTTCCCCAGGCTTTTAAACCTTGACAATCCATGTATATAAACTCTTTCAACAACCACAGTAGCACCAGGCTTAGAACCAGGAGAATTTCCCACAGGCAAGCCACGTGATAGCTGCAGTGTGGCATTTTGAGTAAGAGCTGCAAAAAGAAACAAGGAGAATGATAAGTGAAATTTCAACATTTACATAATTATGGCACCAGATTACTGTATATATAACACCAAATATACAAACAACAATCTACGTTACTTGAAACAACAAATTCGTACAGAATACTAATATTAGTTTTTATGTTGAAAGGAAACAAGAATATTTCATCCCATCCACTACAATTGTGGGCGTACCAATAAACATTCATGAGGACTATCCTTAAGATGAAATCTTGTGACCAGATAATCATTAGGAGTTTACAAGTTATTTTAACATAAGAAAGTGTAACCATAAAGAATAATGTAGAACGTCTTTTTTAACGTTGTTGGAAAGGGAAACATGGAACGGGCATCATTGGCTTGAAGCAGTTCCAAATACAAAGTTTCAACATTTTAAACAAATTTAGGGCAACTTTCTTTCCACCGTTGCGTTTCCCGTCAGTGATGAAGATATTATCCTCTACTATCCAGCCAATATGTTTCGAGTTCGACAATCAAACAATGTCATAGGAAACAAGAAAAAGTGTAACCAAACTTTCCGGGAAGAAAAGGCACAACCAAACCAAACCCTATATTTGAATCCATAAAACGAAAAAAAAGAAAATAACAAAATTAATCAAGAAGGAAGGACAAGAATGGCATACACAAGGAATGTTCATCGGCGAATACCAGAACTGCAGAAGCCCAGAGGCAGAGCAAGTGAATAATCCAAGCAGATTGCGGGGTGTGAGAGCCCGCCATTGGCATACCAGGCTTGGCAATTGTGAGTAAAAAGAAAATAGAAGGCGCGCCTTCTAAATCCAAAAAAACTTAAGGGTAATTCTGCAATTTTATTGAGCATAAATTAACCAACTCTTTTTCGACAATTGCTTTTGGTCATTCGTGATTTCTTCTTTCACCTCCCTTTGTACTCCCTGAAATAGTAAATTTTTGGATTACACATTTTGAAGGTATTTTAGAAAACAAAAATTGAAATTGAGATTCCATAATGCATTTTTTAATTGATTCTTAATCTGAATCATGTATTCTAGACACTCTTTAAGAAGATTTTGAGTTTTTTAAAATATTCAAGTATATTAATTTTAAATGTTTTATTTTAATAAAAAGTATTGAATTTTATATTTATTAATTAAGTAAAGTGTCGATAAACATAAATCCCAGACATTGATAAAAATGAAAATTATCCCTGTAAATTTCATTTAAAAAAATATTGTCGATGTTAAAAAAATTAACTCTACGTAGGACCATTAAATTCCAACAAAAGTCAGTAGTATATAACTATGATGTGGATGAATAAATAAATAATTCAACCAATATGAAAAAAAAAAAAAAATATATATATATATATATATATATAAAGAAAAAAAATGTCCAACTTATATCATAGTCCCTTTAGTTAATATGTCACACAGCTAAATAATATATTTTGTTAGGTTTACCCAAAGACAATATTATCATCACTCCGACTTTGTTTGACTTTGCAAAAGCCATAAGAAAACTAATTTCATTACACTTTGTTTATTAATAAAATACAAAAAATCTTAAAAAAAAATACCGACGCAAGTTATTAATAATAATTAGAAGTTAAAGTGTCAAAATGCATAATTTAACAAACAAATAAATTAAATATTTAAAGTTTAAACATTATTAAATAATATTTCAATATTTAAAAGGATGGTATTAGAAAGTGAATTTTAAAGTCTAATTCAATCCCACAAAACGGATGAAACAAAATTGTCCAAAAAATAAGAATATCGGTAGTATAAACTCTGAAAACATATTAGAAAATGAGTTTTAAAGTCTAATTCAACCCCACAAAATCAACTTGTAAGGTAAGTTTGCACCTCACTTGTATATTATAAATTGGTCTTATCTCCCAACATATGAAATTGTGAATTCACATAATTAAAAACAATTATTAAAAGAAACAACACATAAAAAATCAATAAAAGATAATTGATAATAAATTACAAGTTAATCAACATTTAACTCAATTAAAACTTCTTTAATCTTCAAATTAAGTATATCAACCTAATTTTATCCACATTAAAAAAAAATCAAGTTGACTCGGAAAGTTGAAATCACTTTCACATCACTGTTTAATTTTCAGACATTATGTACTCAAAAGTATATAAATGGATTCCGATAAAGATGATTAAAAATAACAATTGATATTGATTAAAACAACAATAAACTATCCAACAAGATCTATTGATAAAGGAAAAAAAATGAAATATTTGAAGAAAATGCACGTTACACGAAATATTAACATGCCCGTCCAACACTCAAAGGAAACCTTCCAACTTAATCTATGGTATGTGTAGAAATCTATGTCAACAGTTTGAAAATGAAATTAGATAGAATATATATGGTTACATGACAAAGCATTAATTAACAAGTGGGTGTAGTTTGTTCCGTAGAGATGTGGGTCTATACCAATCCTTGATATAAACGTCATTTCAATGTTTAATTCCGTGCATGAGAGAGACACAAAACAAGAACAACGGTCACATTATTCATGAAACACCTATAATTTCATTCCACTAAAAGTTATATTTAACTAACACTTTCCCATCCAAAGTCTCAATTATTTTTCTTCATTTTGAACTAATTCACACTATTCTCGGAGTTAATATTTTAGCAAACACCTATATCTAATTGCTAAAATCTCATTAAATACTACCTTCACTATAATGATTATCATCGTATTTATAAAATGTTTTTGACATATTAAGATTTGTAATAGTTGTGACGAGGTCATGATAATGAACCATATTTTCAAGGCATTTTTATAATTTATTTTTTATTTAAATCAATGTGTATCATAAAAATTACATTTTAATTTATGTTTCACTTTAAAAATGATTTATTTATTTATTTTACTTTTATGATGGAGCTTTTTATTTAAGATTACGAATCTCAAATTTTATATCTATTAAAAATATCTATACCAATCATAGTGACAATAACTATTTATTTTAATTCTGAAAAGGGTAATGATACTTTAACACTCAGAGATAAATTTTTGACACTATCATATCTCATATTCTGGGTAGTCCACGTGTTTTAAAAAATAAATAAAATGATAGAATGACGTGGATTTAATGTATAGTAACATATCTGGGTTCAATATACAAATAAGTGGATAGTTTAGGCTAACTTTTAGCATGAGGAGGACCATTCCGAAATAAATGTTTTTCTTTAAAGTGATGGTGCAGAAAAGAAAATGGTAGCAATTAACATATAACTGAATAGTTTAGGCTAACTTTTAGCACAAAGTGGACATATTTGAATATGTCACTTATTTTGAACTCCAGAGTGAATTTACGTCATTCTATCATTTTATTTTTAAAACATGTGGACCACCCATAATATGACACATGACCGTGTGAAACATTTGTCACATTCTAGATGTCAAAGTATCGTTATTTATATATTATATATATAAATAATGACATTATCTAGTTTTATTCTCATTATTTATATATTATATATAAAAGTGAAAAGAAAAAACTAAAGGTAGTCTTTATAAAAAATGAATAAGCATCTCAACCAGCGTTTTTATCCTCTTTCAGAAAGTATATAGAATCAAAGATCACTGACCATAGCCTTTCTTATTGTTAATTTTTAAGACAGATATTTAAATAAATACTTATAATTGTTATTGAATAATTGAATTGATAAGATTATGCTTGAAACATATATAGAAATTAATCCATCTTTAATTTTAATTTTTTTCCAATTGAATCAGAGTGTCCATGTCTATCAAATAACCTTCATTAAGAAAATGCGAGTCACGAGGAGTGAGACGTGTAGGCATTATCCACCAAAAGTTAAAAATAGGACGTGATTATCTTTTGCTAACAAAAATTTGAACCGTGATTAACTTAGTGTAATGATGTTTTGTGGGTAATTAATCAGGCTTTTGGAAACTGTGGCTGGCGTGGCGCAACAGGCAAAGGAAATATCGTGTCTAAAAGGACTTAAAAAACAAAGAACGAAACTGTAGGTGGCACCGCAGCATCTCCTTGAAGAATCTTCCTCGTCACATCACACCTGTTAACGTCGAAATTTCTTGCAACTCTAATAAACTGCGTTTCCGCAATCAACTTCGTTACATTTCTCGCATCGTCTTTTGTTTTTCTCTCTCTCCCTTCCTCACAAATATCGCCACCTCTTCGGTATTCTACAATTCTAGGTACCTTTTAATCCCTATGTTTTGCGTAATAATCTCTATTTTCTTTCGTCTTGGAGATCTCGAAGAGCGTTTAATTGCGTTTGTTTTAGGTTAATTATCGTTTTGGCTGTCGAATTGACAGAAGATGGGGGCTGAGGATTTGAATTTGATGGAGAACGAAGGAGCGTGTCGCGGAAGGGAAGGGAAAGGGAGGAGGCTGTGGAAGAAGGTGAAGTACCAGCTGGTGGAGTACCATTCTTTACCCGGTTACTTGAGAGACAACGAGTACATTCTCGGTCACTATCGATCTGAATGGCCCCTCAAGCAGGTTCTGCTGAGCATGTTCACCATACACAACGAAACTCTTAATGTTTGGACGTAAGGATTTGCATTTCACCTTCCGCTTCCTATTTATTGTTTCCCACCAAAATGTTATGTTTTACTGTTATTTTTTTTCTGGAGATTTCTCTCAGGATTTCTTAGTTCTTTTACATGCGCTGCTTCTGAGCGTTTGTTTTCGTTCTGGGGATCTGTTTTGCTGGATAATATCCCCGTCATCGTCTAAATAATTCAATATTACACGAGGAAGTAAACCCTTTTTTGAATGAATGAATCGGTGGAAAGAAGAGAGACAGAGTGGAAAACAATAAAGAAATAAAGAAAGAATGAAAGAAAAGATAATAGGTACGATGATTGAGATAAAAGAGAGATAGAAAGAAAATTGGTACGTGAGAGATATAGAAGAGAAAGTATGTTCATGAATATAATTGCTGCATGTATGTTTGTTTTCCCGTTCATGGTAACACGAATTCCTGAATTTAACCAGAGAACCAATAAAGGGTTGTTTTGCAAAAGTAAATTGGTAACACCGTCAACGGTAACCCAGACAAGCATTATAACTCTGGTTCATTTTCCCACAAAAGATAAAGGCTACAGTATCATTGTTGTTATTAGCTTTCAGAAAGTGATGGGTAGAGTGACTTCATGGGCACTCCAGAATTTAGGGCCTATACATATGATTTCCAGCCTTGTTTCCTGCCTTTCCTTTAATCTTTGTTATCAATGAGGGGGACTGTGACTGTGAGAGCATAGTTCAATTTGGACTGTTTTATGAGGGAAGCCTAATGTTCATGGCTCTCACTCCTAGCCCTGTGAACAGAAAGGCAGTTTCTGCAATCAGAATCCATGATCAAGAGTCCACAGACCGTAACTATCAATCATGTCTCTTATATATTCAAATTATTATTTGCTCTTTTTTGAGGAGGAAATATCTTGTAAATAAATCTGTCCAATTTTCAAAATATTTTTAGAACAAGGTTGTCTACAATTGAATTGTATTGAGTTAGCTCTGCCTTTTTTCCATCTGGTTGGTTTTCCTGGTCTTTACCTTGTCTGTTAATTGTTGGTGTTAAATAACTATTGCCTTACAAAATTTTTACTTTATATTTGTGTTTCTTTTGTAAAGACATTAGCAACTAGAATGGCACAACCAATATTTGGATTAAAGATATATGTTTTTAGTTTAGTTCGTAGTTTTCTTGTTCTCAACCATTAAATGACAAAATGCTATCTTTTGAAGGCATTTGGTCGGGTTCTTCATATTTCTGGCATTGACCATATACACTGCCATGAAAATTCCAAAGGTTGTAGATCTTAATTCCCTACAGCATTTTCCTGACATCATGAAGCCCGATCTGCAGAAATTACAGTCAGAACTCTTGACGTGTCTTCCTTCCGTTCCCGATTTACACAGACTCAGAGATGAAATCTCAAGTTGGCATATTAAAGAACATCTGTATAATTGTTTGCCTGTAAGATTTTCCAGTAGCAATCATACTGATGTGTGTGTTCTGGTAATTGCTTTACAACTAAATACTTGTTTCATTTCTCTTTTTCCTTTTGTTGCTGGGGGATAGGCAGTGAGGTTTTAAACAAGCCCTCTGGTTGCTATCTCAGTTGGGTTTATCCTCTCTTTTTTCCTACTTGATGATAGATTCCTTTTTACAGATACCCACAATACTGATCTGATTAATAATAATCTATGTGTCGGGGTAAAATCTTTTAATCATATGGTTGACGAAATTTTAAAAAATTATAATCCTGGACTTAGAAGTTAGACTTGTTATACGGAATGATGGATTAATGATGATAGTTCCGGTAGAACTTTCTGCTGTGGTATTTCATATGTTTCTCTGTTGGAAAGTTTCGCCGGACATTTGATTTTTTTTTTCCTTACCATACTGTTTATATTGATGATTGACTAATGACTAGGTTTTGGGAGCTAATGCAGCATTGTTTATTTCTTTGTTGATTATGTGCAGCATAGCGTAAAGGAGGACCTGGCGAACATAATAGCACCACTTATGATTAGACCAATTACAAGGTGGCCTTTTTTCGCATTTTTAGGGGGTGCCATGTTTTGCTTGCTAGCTAGCAGTATTTGCCATCTTCTATCATGTCACTCTGAGCGAATGGCATACATCATGCTGAGGCTTGACTATGCTGGAATTGCAGCCCTCATAGCCACCTCTTTCTACCCTCCAGTATACTACTCTTTTATGTGTTATCCATTTTTCTGCAACCTTTACTTAGGATTTATCACTGTACTGGGTATTGCCACCATCTTGGTTTCTCTGCTTCCAGTGTTCCAAAATCCTGAATTCCGCACCATCCGAGCATCTCTCTTCTTCGGAATGGGTTTGTCCGGAGCAGCACCTATACTGCACAAACTTTTTCTATTCTGGGGCCAGCCAGAAGTATTTCACACAACCGGATATGAGATCCTGATGGGTGTTCTCTATGGAATTGGTGCACTGGTTTATGCCACTAGGATTCCAGAAAGATGGATGCCTGGGAAGTTTGACATTGCCGGACATAGTCACCAATTGTTTCATATATTGGTGGTGGCTGGAGCATACGTTCATTATCGGGCAGGGTTGGTTTATCTCAGGTGGCGTGATCTTCAAGGTTGCTGATTTAATAAGCATCTATAACAGTGGTTGAATACTCTGCTGTGATGTTACCAGTAAGTATGTTTAGTATACAATCCTCTAACTGATGTGAATTTGTGATTCCAGTTGGGGATGTTTATGCAACCATAGGCATTATGTATACACTTAGACCCTCAGAACAGAGCATTGATAAGGAATAAAAGTTCATTTACTCTCTCATGGCATACCAGAAACATTATTCTCTATTTGTGTGGGCGTATGCTTCTTATTAAAGCTGTGTAGTAATATGCTTGCTCGGGAAGTCGAGATACTATTTAGTAACTATTTTCTTTTTCGTTTTCTGTATTTGCAATATATAATATTTTTAAAAGGAAAAGATCCTTTATTAATAATTTTGTTGATTTGAAACACACCCCAAATTACAGGAACTTGGAAATGGTAACAGGCTTGATGTAGAAAGTATCATTTTCTTCTTTTTAAAAAATGAAGTGTTATTGAAAATTTTGTTCACTGGACTCACTTTTTTTTCTTCTCAAATTCGGTTACTTATATGGCCCAAGATTACAACTTTAATTTTTGTTTCAATTTTGAAGATAAATGAAGCTTCAATAAAGTTAGTTTTTCATAGAGTTGTAAGAGGGAAAAAAAAAACATTGTATCAGGTCGTTTAACCTGTTTTTTAAATAGATTATAATTTTTTCAAGGACTAATACACTATTTTTGTCTGTTTTGAAAAAAAATAATCAAATAAAAACAAGTTTTAAAAAATAAGTTACATTAATTAAATTAATTTAGATATGATAATTTTTTAAATATAAATAAATGTATAGAGATTAATCATAATACATATATTTAAAATTTTAATAGTATTACTTTTATTTTAAAAGTATAATTATTATTTTTTAAAGTGAGTTGTTCCATCCAAATCAATTACATTTAGATTATAATTAAACTGAGAAAAAAATTAGTTGACACTATTACGTATGCTTGACACTCCTTTTTAATAATATATATCATAATTTTAAATTAAAAATAATATAAAAATAATTAAAATATTATTATTTTAATTGTAATGTACTTTATTTTATTTTTGTGTCAAAATCACAGTCTTAAATAAATAGAGCAAAAAATAATTTAATTTAATTTAATGTGCAGTTTGTTTTATCTAACCTGTTTTTTGTGAATTTTTAGAACGTATGTACCAATTCTATTTTGCAAGTATAATATTGCCATATTAAAATGTTAGTAGTATGAGGCTTAATATGATGGGGAAAAAACTCATAAGTGCGTAATTAGTTGTTTATCTCCCATTGAAGAGTGATAATAAGAACTGACAAGCTCAAAATTATATGCAAATAAAACAAAGAAATATAATATTTGCTATCAAGTATAGAAAATAATCAAATACAAAATCATTATGTTATAAAAGTGTTGAAAGTTTTAAGAGTTCAAAATTGAAAGATGAAAAGGGAACGATTTTAAAACAATGGATTAGACTGAGAAAGTAATATAAATCGCAAATGTAAAGTATGTTTGACGAATATCTTATCATATAATAAAATAAGAGAATATAAGACAATAAAACAATAAGGTTACAACATAACAAAACATATTTAAATAACAAATTTCAATTAAAATTACATGCAATTTTAAAAATGACTTTTTATTTGATGATTTTATAAATAAGGAAAATCGTTAATTTTTAAATTAAACTATACAAATTTATATTTTATTTGTAGAATAACTTTTAGACTATAAAGAAATATGAATCGTTCATTCCACAACATCCCATTATAAATTTAAAGCCTGTGATAAAAACTTTTTTTGAGTTGAATATTTATTTTGAAAATAAATTATATAACCTTTAGAGTACTCTATCTAGGATTCCACTTCTTCGACTTTTCTCATTTTTTTTTTCCCGAAAGCTTTACGTTATGTTAAGCCATATAAGTGACTATTTCTTACAATGATAATTAAGGAAAACTAATCTTCTTTCAAAAACAAACTATGATGATGCAAGGTTTATCAAAATAAAACTTACAAAACAATGTTCTGGAGAAAGTTTTATAAAGTTTTTGGGTTTCAGAAGGCTTTAAATTTTATATTTTTAGAAAAGAAAAAAAAACATTTTCAAATACATTTAAATTATGAATAACGATATTTTAACATTTTTTTTTATTTATTTTAATGAATATTATTATGTATTGTACATTTCATAATGGAGTATTCAAAAAGTAAGTAATTAAAAAATAATTTGGAAAATAAGATTTTATGCAACATATTTTTTTCTAAAATTGTATGAATTTCCAGAAAAGTATATTTATCATTTAACTTTAATGAGAAGATGCGAAAAGAAATTAGGAAGGTGCAAGAAGAAATTGCCAAAGTAAATCGAAAATTGGTCTGGAATTACTAAGGCCCAAACTGGATAGATCTGGTGGCTGGAGCGTAGGTTCACGGACCGGGTGTTACTCCCTGTACCTCCCCACATGCTCCTTATACCTCCCCATTCCATTTTTAGCCTTTCTTTATTTTTTCTATTCTAATTTTATCCTTTCTATTTCAATTTTATACTTTAGGGATGTCCGGATATCAACATCCGTTTACGGATGTCTACGTCCGTTGAAGGATAAAGATTACGGATGTTGAGTTGCGTTGCATTGTTTTGATCTGTGTTAAGGTTGCAGTGTCGTTGTGATTTGTCGTAGCAACGTTGGATATACAGAGAGAATCCGAAGAAGAAATATGAACACAAACATCACTGCATGACAAAACCGGAGTACCCTATCGTTGATCGCAACCCTCCCTTCACCGGAGTCCTCTCGATTATCTCCCATTCGTCACCATCATCGGCGTTTCCATCTCCGTCAGCTATCTCTCGGGGATTAAGCCTGAAACTAGGGATCCTTTGATTGTTACAGGGGTTTGATTGGAGTGATGGGTGGTTTCATGTATGCTTACCATAATTCTGCCGGGAGACTCATGGGTTTCTTCCCCAACAACCACGAACTAGTTCGACACAACAAAAAAAGTAATCTTTTTTCGTTTCTCGTTACAAAAGTTGTTTCTGAACATTAATAATGACACTTTGCCTCTCCTATATTTTTAAGCTTTTATTTGTACGAAATTTACTTCATTCTCCTTATAAAGGAGTGACAAAACCTTGTTACTTTTGGATTCTATAATTTCGGTTAAGGGAAGCAGTGCCAATGTAATATGTAGTATGCAAGTTTATGGATTTAGTGCTATTCATTGTATCCTCAAATAAAGGTAACGAAAATTAAAAATGGGAATGGGAAATGGAAGCAAGAAAATGGAGGAGGAAACAGAAATAGAAAAATAAAAGAGCTAAGAGGAGGAGAGGAAGAAGAGAGTGAAAGGGAGAAATGAAAGATATGTGAGATGGTGGGGTGTGGGGGTACCGTGTCAGTGAAAAAGGGAATGAGAATGGGATTTGGATTTTAGATTAAAATAAATAAAAGAGAGAATGAGTATAAGGGAGGTGAGGAAGAAAAGGGGCGGATCTCAAATTTTGGGAGGGGAGAGGGGGTGGGACTGAGCAATGAGTAAAAATAGAGTTTGGTAAATAAGTAAAAAAATTAAAAAAAATATAAAGGTTAAAAAAGTAAAAGAAAAGGTTATACTTGTAATTAAAATAAAAATGTAGAAAGTTGCAGAGGTGGAGGAAGGAAACGGAGAGGTGGAGAGAGTAACACCCTCACGGACCGGAAGTTCATGGTCCCAATAGGCCCGTACGAGGACCACAGCCTTAGGGTCCACTGGTGGCCCAATATTGTGTACGGATAAGAAGAGTGCTGGAAAATAATACAATCTCTAACATATTATTACGACACAATTTTTTTATTAATTTAAGTTAATTCAAATTATAAAAGTTAAAATATACTTATCAAATATTGTGTGACGTCTACAAATTTTGCAACTGAAAATTTTAATTAATAAAAGAGAGTATATTAAAAAACTGTTTTTATGCCTTTTTGTTAACTGAGTCAATTGTAATCGCATGTAACATTGACAAAAATAAAAGAAACAAACAATCTACACCAACATATCAGTTCTTGTCAAAATCCAATGGCTAAATTTTGGAGACAAGTCACGTGGCTTGGGAGGGAGTTTTATTTTCACACGCATTAAATTTTCGATTTTGATATTATGGCAAAAGTCATTAAGAGACTTTAAACTATATTAAGGATTCATTAAGTATAGTTTCTAATGATAGTATATAGATATCGTTTGTGATAATGGTGTATAGATATATCTATAGGTTTAGAATTAATTCGTATTTATCATTTTATCTATAGATAGTGCATTTTGTCAAATAAGATTAAATAAAAATTATATATTCTTTATTTTAGATTATAGATGGTGTTTTTTAGGGTTAGTTATCTTTTGTGGATATACTGAATTCCGAATTCTAACTAGGATGAACTTATTTTTGATTTAGGATGATGGAGATTAGGTATCCCGTTCTAATAAATACTTATGTATTAATAACTTTAAAACTGTATTATCTCAAAAACATATATTTTATATCATTTCATCCTGAAGAATGTCATATAATTATAATTATTTACCAAATTAGCTACTGTCTTAAGTAATTTATTTTAAAATATTTAATAATTTATTTATATTAACACATTATAAATTCTATTCGTCTGATAGTTTTAAATTGATATGTACGGAATTTAGCGTTTGGTGGATGATGAATCATGATTGTACAGGCGGAACTCCCATCAATATATTATACACTTAGTTTAATGTTTCCATAAACATTATTTTTCAGTTTTTTTTAAATACTTTTACTCTTGAGCGTAATTTACACATTATATTAGCTTATCTTAGTTTTCTCTCTTGGGAATACAAAGACCTATAAGGTCTGAAAAAAATATAGAAAATTAAATATATGTGTTTCGGTGTTAGAGTCCGAGACCGAACCGACCCTCTAATCCTGTTTCCGATCGTCCGACCCGTTCGTCTTTTCTGATGTCTTTTATGGATCACCCAAGAGGTCCTGCAATAAGAACACTCCGACGCCCAAGTCAGACAGTAGATCAGTTAACTGGACCAATTTTGATTAGATTCAAGATCACTTTACCTGTCCTGCTGTTCCTATTTATAGACGATGTATTCGTAACTGACCATTAATTTCATTGATTTGCTATGCCTTCCGTTATATCTCCATCAAAGCCTTTTAATGCTTCCTCGACCCCACATCCACTTGATTCACACCATCCGGTATTAAGCCGCCTTTGCCTCCTGCGACTTTGGTAACCGGACCGACCGGTCTTCCTCCAGCACCCTTGATCCGGCCGACTCAACCGACCCTCCTCCACTACAATATGAATTGGATTAAATAAAAATATTATCCATCCAGAGTTATATTTACTCTTTTGAGGAATATGTTAATTTTTATGAACAATCGGTAATTAGCTATAATCTGTACAAGGTAGTTGATATCCGATAATTGATTTTCTACCTCTATTGAATATAAGGTAATCGAAATCTAGTATTAGAGACAAGATAGTTGATATCCGATAGTTGACATCCAAGATGTGTTGACCAATCAATTTTCTTAAGAACATCTTGGGCCACGTTCAATACTATAATTTTAAAATTAGTCAAATTTATATTTTCAGTTGGAATCAGTTTAAATTAATATAATAAGCATTATATATATGGGTGATGGTCCTTTAAAGCGCATAAAATGGGGTTATAAAGAGGGGGCCTTTAATCAGTGCATGATTGAAGGCAATACTTATGCATAACAATAATTTCGTTGCCCTAATATACTGTTAGTTGTCAAAAATATTGCCTCTCCGCGACTACATAATTAAGTTCTTTTTCATCAAAAGAAAAAGAAAACTGAAATCCCTCTCTTTGTTTTGGACCCAACCGAGTTCCTCAAAAACCGACAACAGAAAACGTGCTTTCGTTAATTAGTATAATTGCGCCTTTCATATATATGTTTGGCCTCTTCATACTAATTTTCCCTCTATACTTTACCACTTTGCACACCCTTTTCAACATTCATTCAATCTTTTACATAAAAAAGTTATTGTTGACCCGTTAAAGTCGAATATCGGCTTAAATGCCGGAAGCATCTCATAATTAAAATAGCGCAACAAAAGATAATGTCATAATAATTCGTGTAATAAAATTGGCTATGAAAGATAAAAAGAAAATTTGATTGAACATGGTAATATATTCGGTTCTGAAAAAAAAAATAGGATAATGATGCTATGTGATTAGTTTATATTGATGTTTATGATTATTATTATTATTAATCGTGAAGTAATTTTGGACCAATCACTTAATAACATGTAGATGATGTTAAAATACTGTATATCCAAAAAAAATATAATTAAAAAGAAGATAAATATGTATCAAACGCACTTGAAAGCGTTAAGTGTTTCTGGTATGAGGTCGAAGATTGCTGTTGCCCAAACTCCAACTACGTGTCTCTTGATAGTGTACTCTTTTAATCGAATGTTCAAAGTGGAGGTAGACATGTAACTAAGAATTTAACGCTTAGATATATTTCTCAAGAAAATTTTTGTACAGGCTTAGATTACTCAAAAAAGTGTCTTTTACCTGGAAACTAAACACGTATTTCCAAACCAAAATAAGATAAGATAATCAAACCTAATAATTACTTATTAATGACTCTTACTAACTCTATTAATCACTCATTAATGATCATAGTTACGACTTTAATGATTATCCTCTATGATTGTAACGTATGTTTCTCTTGCTCGGTTACTTTCTGTTCAGTCCCACACTAGGCCGATAAGTCATATACGGTACAGATAGTAAACCTTAAATTGCGATCGTCAGTGCCCCATCATAAACATGTGATTATGAAATGAGAATGTGTATTGTTTTATTTCAACTGTAACCGGTCAATAACCAATAGTGTGTCTGTCCCAGAGCAGAAATTCTTAAATTGATTGGAAATACTTGGACCACAGACTAACAGTTAAATTCCTTACACTCAGAACAGTGAAAAGAAAAATTAGATTTTGTTCCTCGCTAACTTGCATGATAAACGGAAAAATTTTCATGTTGAAGATAACTTTATTCTTGTTGGTGTTTTAACACGTTATGGAGCAGCGCAGTAAAACATCTTTGACTGAATAGGTATATATAATGACAAGTAAGAAAAAGCGCAACAGATAATTTTTAGGTTTTTTAGAAAAACTTAATTACTTTACAGCGAATATTATACTTTGATAATCTATACAGTTTTGCATGAACTTAGTTACTTATTCTGTTTGTGAATCTGAAATAACCTTAAATATGCGGAAGTATATATGCTTGTTAGATTGAGAGGTATACTGGTAGAAAGAAAGTTGGAATGGACTTTAAGGTGTTTGGCGGGACCAACGTGTCGGTCTCATTCCACGTGTCTATAATATGATGATAGGCACGTGAATTGCAACGAAACAAAGTAAATGTACGTACCCTACTTCGGTAATCCCTTTGAAAGGAATTAATATCAGTACCGGAGCAACATGCAAGGTAAATAAATGGTGTAACACCGTACCCTATCCTCCATTCATTCTTCCAATTAATATAAATTAACTGAGTTATTCTTATTGCTACCATGCTGATTTTTCATGAGAAGCATTACATATATTTCGCTTGGATTAAAGGAAAAACACTTTCCAGTCCCCTGGTTTTCTTTAATTTTAGTCAGCAGCTTCAATCACGATATAAATCTATAAAATCAGTTTACTTGGCCAATTTTGTACTGTACATGATTTAAAGCTTTCACATGCTCATCTCTTCTTTTCTTTCTTCATCCATCACTGTCCATGTATACATGCTTGAATGACACAGTCATCAGAAAAGAAATTAGAATCTTGAAAGTCAGTTTTCTGATTCTTTTTGCAGAATAAAACGTAGATGCGTAACATTAAATTAAATTAGAGCAAAACAAATTCTGGTAGTTAACGTTTAGAAATTTGTCGTTTATTTGTTTGGTTAATCTCTTTAGTTGTTTTTTACCTTTAACTTTATTTTTGGGAATTCTGCCATGCCGTAGATGGCGCGCTACCTCTTTCTTATAAACAACAACAATGCGCATAAAGATAGTCCCAGAGAGTTTCCAATGTTAGAAACCTATAGTACGTGTTACTCTTCTGCTTCCAGTCACAAACTCTGCTAATTTTATTGTAACCAACACTGGTAAAGTGGCCAGAATTCTGCGCAACAGCACGCAAGGTTTCCAGTTTCCACACTTCACTAAAATGGTAACATCTGAACTCTCTGATCACCACCACCACCACCAGCACATTAGCAACAATTCTCCCATGGCGAAGCCCATTTCCCGAAACAAAAACTCTTCTATATTCCTCTCCGACGGTTGCCTTTTCCTCGGAGGAGCATTATCCGCTCTTATCCTCGTCTGGGGTTTCTCCTCCTTCACCACCTTCCCCAACGACACCCTCAACTTCGAAACCCTTTCCCAAAACGACGCCGCATCGTCCCGCACTCCCGACTTAACTTTCGACCCTCCGGACAAAACTTTCTTTGACGACCCGCAAATGGGTTACACCATGGACAAGAAAGTCCGGAACTGGGATGAGAAGCGCGAACAGTGGCTCAAACTCCACCCTTCGTTTTCCGCCGGGGCAAAAGAAAGGGTTTTGATGATCACCGGCTCGCAGCCGGAGCCGTGCCGGAACCCTATCGGCGACCACCTTCTCCTGCGGTTTTTTAAGAACAAGGTAGACTACTGTCGGCTACACGGTTACGATATTTTGTACAACAACGCACTCTTAGACCCCAAGATGTTCGCGTATTGGGCCAAGTACCCTGTGGTGCGGGCCGCGATGATGGCCCACCCGGAGGCCGAGTGGATCTGGTGGGTTGACTCGGACGCGTTGTTCACCGACATGGAGTTCAAGCTCCCTCTGGAGCGTTACAAGGGGCACAACCTTGTAGTTCACGGGTGGCCCCACCTGATTCACGAGAAGAGAAGCTGGACGGGCCTGAACGCCGGCGTCTTCTTGATCCGAAACTGTCAGTGGTCTTTGGACTTCATGGAGTCGTGGGCCAGCATGGGCCCGCAGACGCCCAATTACGAGAAATGGGGAAAGACGCTGCGGTCAACTTTCAAAGACAAGTTCTTCCCGGAGTCAGACGATCAGACCGGCCTGGCGTATCTGATCGCGATCGAGAAGGATAAATGGGCGGACAGGATTTACCTGGAGAGCGATTACTACTTCGAAGGATACTGGAAGGAGATCGTGGGAACGCTGCAGAACATCAGCGAGAAATATAAGGAGATGGAGAAGGGGGTGCGCAGGTTAAGGAGGCGGCACGCTGAGAAGGTGAGCGAGAGCTACGGTGACATCAGGGAAGAGTATTTGAAGGATGCCGGGTTCGGTAAAGGGAGCATGCGGAGACCCTTCATCACGCACTTCACCGGATGCCAACCCTGCAGTGGAAAGTACAATGCCATGTATTCCGCCGACGATTGCTGGAACGGAATGCACAAGGCTCTCAATTTCGCCGATAATCAGGTCATGCGCAATTTCGGTTTCCATCGCTCCGATCTACTCCTTAACTCCGTTTCCCCTCTCCCTTATGATTATCCTCATCCATGACATCATCATCATGACGATTATGACCATGACCCCAGGTAATTCTTTAACTAATCTACTATTATTCTTCACCAGTTGTCAACTAATATTCCTGAACCAGTAGTTTCTTTATAATTATAATATTTCATTCCAGTTTAAGTGATAATTTAAATGAAAGGGATAGTTTCATTCTTCACGAATCCCTAAAATCTATTTTAATTTGTTTGGTGCTTTGTCCCATATTCTTTGGTAATCTTGTCTCCCTCACTTTTTTATTTTGACTAAATCAATGCTCTTTTTGATTATTATCACCTTGCTGCATGTCGTGTAAATTATAACCCAACTATTCTGGTTCAAAACGAATTCACGAATCCCACGCCGAAATATCCTCCCAAACCACCGGTGACAGCATAAAGTGAAATCCTCTGTAATCTCGAGTTTTACATTGCTCTGTTCAGCATGACTAACTTTTGTCTATTCTTAGAACATTAATTTTTAAATCCTATTGAAACTAACATAATAGCAGCACCTCTTGAGCATATAAAACTTAGGTATTGTACAATCAGAATTAGCAGGGTATTATTTTCTGATGAAAAATGGTATCTCATTTTATCTCAACAACATCAGTCCTTTTACATACCAAAATTACAATACTTGTTGTGGAGATAAAATAGTAGTTTTGTTATAGAAATCAACAATTTTTGCTGAGATACTAAAATTTTGAAATTATATAAGAATATGATAAAAACTAAATTTTGAAATAAAGTAGGTTTAGTGGGAATTGGAATACTGAACCAAAGCTCTGCGTAATTGCATTAGAAAAGCGTAAACATTGACGGTTACAGTGTGGGCATAACAGTAGTGCAACGTGAATGGAGACAAAATAGGAAGTGGTGAACAGATGAAGGAAGTTGAGTTTGTGCACACTGACAAGATTTCAATATGACATGGATTGAGGCAATCGAATGAAATGATACCTTGTATTATTGCAACATGCGGGTAGGGTGCCAGTTACGTTGTTGATTGTCGCTCAACCAACATGATCTTCAAATCATTCAATCCAAGGAAGTCAATCTACATACCCAACCATGTTTATCATTACTTTCCTGGAGTATTGGATCTGACAATCATGGCATTGGCTAAAAGGCCACTTTTACTAATTGTTTGCTTAAGTCCGCGCATGCATTCATACAGTTGATAAGCTGATTTTGAAAAACCTTTTCTTTATTTGAATCTCGAGGTGTTTAAAGTGTGCAAGATAATTCCAAAAAATGGAAAACCCTACGCTGTTTGTTGTTTGTTGTGGAAACATTTTATCGTGGATCTAATAAATGCTTACTTTTGGATGTGCAGTGTGAAGGACCCAGTGAGGTTGGATACATTTTACTGCGGGCCACTAGTAAACATGGATGGATGATGGGCATGAGCATGTGCATGAGTACAGAGTTTTCTTTCATCTATCTGTATTATTATGGGATTGTGGGGTTACACTCAACACTTATACCATTTAGTATCATACCCACCCATGTCAATATATTAGTTACTGTGGTGAAGTTTGGCTGTTTTTGTTTCCCTTTCCTCCAAGGCTAGTAGCTGCACATGTTACATATATACCAGTATAGCAAAATAACAGTGTTAAGCTTTGTGACGTTGTTATGGCTGCTCTTTTAGTGTTCCCAATATCAAGATGGCCAAAGAAGCCTATGGACTGTGACGTGAATTTTTGGAATGGGTTTTTCCATTACCAAACCTCTCTAAACTCATTTCTAAATACACCACAGTACTCTCCAATCAATATTTGTTTTTTGTTCATGTTGAAAGTTGGCACTACAAAACTCCCCAGATTTCCATTAGGTGTCATTTAAATAAGTAGGAAATGATTGTGGCAAAATGAGGCGAATCGCTCCATTTAACGAGTTAAGGGGAGTTAAAATATCTATTTAATTTTATAATTCATTCAACCCAATCTCACTATTTTTAAGTGAGTTGAAGGTGTGTTTGTTTGAGTCTACTCGTTGGGCTTGTTTCTTTTTAATATTCGTTATAGTTCACTAAAATTGAATTATGATTGTAAGTTTATTAATATTAATGTAGTTCTTTTTTTAATCTTTTAATGTCATTGGTCAGTGAGTGTATTTGCTGTTTTAATATATTAATTAGTGATTATTGTATTTTTTTGGCTTATATGCTTTTCAATTTATTTGCATTCATTTGGTGAATCAATTCACTATTCTTTTACAACCCATTTTGATTTTTTTTTTAATTACAGCAGATCAATCCAACCTTCATTACAAACTATTTTTTTTTTCACACGTGTGATATCATCACCCCAAATTCTTTGAGGTTCGGTTCATTAACGCCCAAGATTTCATTATGGCTATTTCTTCGTGCACCCCATTTTTTCTTGCTGCACCCCAGTATCATGAATTGGCCATTCTACCCTGTCTCTTCTCTGTCATTGGCCTCTGGCAGATGAGGAACCTGAAGAAAGAGTTCCTCTAGCACCTCCCTAACCTCGCCGGAGTTCCTCTTCATCAAAGAGGTCCGTCGCAACTGTTGTTTCTCTTGCGAGAACCTCACCTTTTGCATCGATTGCTGCTACCTGGCTGGAGCCCTCAACGACGCCTTCACATTGGAGCATCAAATAGCAGCTATTTTACACATTCCCATATTTGCGAAGGTCCAACGAGTCTCCTGTCTTTGAATGTAATGGCGAGGGCACTTACATTGACAGTTGCACTAACATTGTTGGCACTCTGATGATGTAGATGCAGAAGAATGAGTGATGGTGGTGAGGAATGAGCGAAGAAGATGAAGATCCAGTGTGAAAATGCCTTCTGAATTTTAAAATCCTAAAGGTTTTTTTTTTTTTTTAATTCATTCCATAAATAGTTTTCAGACTGCACATTTCGAAATACATTAGTGTATTTCAGATATGTAAAAAAGGACCAGCATTACAGGACTTCTCGTTTTTCATCACCTGGATGCAAGAACTGTAAACCCATTAAATGCGTCTACCACTTTCTCCTCTCGTGATCGATGATCTATTTTACACATTCCCATATAAATTGAGGGGGTAATAAATGAAATTATGAAGGAAACCACAGTCACAGAATGATGCTGTTAACCAAGGAAATTTGTTGAGTAACAAGAAGCAAACTCGTTTTAATACAGCCATCCATTCTGAAACTACTTTACAAAATTAACCACTGTATCACGAGCTCAACTATACTCTAAAGAATAGCATCTCTATCTGTGATTGTTTCCAGCATATACTTATAAACGGGCTTCTTTTAGGTCCTCAGCGGAACTTTGATTTGTGTCGCCCAAAGTAGAGGCATTTCCCTTTTGTTTGGCAAGCCTTTTTGCCATCCTACGGTGCTTCACTTTCCCTGATTTACCACCACAATCCGCCACACCACCTAAACCAACGTGTGTTGCATAAAAGTCAGAGAAAACATAACGCGATCAATAACACAATAAGACGTTGATAAAAGGATAGTGACAATGTTCTTGGAACCTTCTTCAGAAGCATTTGATCGAACAGGTGGAGTATCACGTGTAACTTGAGTGGAAGTCAGAGGCAACAGCGGTCCAATAAGTTTTCCGCGACGAACGACTTCTTCCTTCAGTTTCTTCTTCCGAATTTTCTTTCGCTGGGCCCTGCTGAGCTTCTCTGTCTCCGAGTCATGCTCTTCTTCAACGCTAGTCGAGGAATTGTTGTCACAATGATCCAAAGCACCTACATTTCAACAATGTTTCTTTCAATTTTTGCGATTGTTAAAGCATGGTTCCTGCTGTCCAAAATCGTACCTGAAATAACGTCAGAAGCAGACTCTTCGATCAAGGGTTCCGCAGGTTCCAACTCTCGTTCGCGCTAGACGACGATAAAAGTATACTATTAACCTTGGAATTGAAAGAAAATAATGAGAGGCAAAAAGATATACCTGAGGAGAGGAGGGATATAGCATATTAACGATGGCTTCATTGAACCTGCGTTTTCTGTCATCAGGATTCATCAAATCAATGTCAAAATTTGAAATTTTTTGGGACTGTCTCTTATTTTGGGGGCTATTTTTCTTCAGTACCAAGTTTTTTAAATTATTCTCAAGAAACTACGTTGTCATGAATTCTTTTAACCAATATTTTTCAACAAAATATTATCATTAATGGGGATGGAAGACAAAAATAGAGTCTGATGTTACAAGCGCAATTAAAAAAATTATTGAAATGTATTAACTAACATTATTTAATATAAATAGGTTCTTTTAATTAAAATATAATGATTTTTTAAATGCTTAAAACCATAGAAGGTTTGAATAAATTAAAACTCAATATTGGGAATACTGAAAGGGTAGAGATAAGAGAAAAAGTCCAAAGTCAAAAGCATGGTGTCTGCGCGAATGACTGATGTGAAAAAAAAAATGGCTTAATTGGCTCACGTTTTTTGTTGACTCGTCACTGGAGGATGACAAGATTGTGAGTTAAAAGAGTGAAGAATAACCCTAAAAATTCAGCACATAAACATTGACTCGCATCATCCCCTTCTATATATTTGTGAGCAAGAAAAAATATGTTATATTTTAATAAATATTCGTATTTTTAAACATGCACGCTTAATACTAAACATTTTATTTGATAACTTAGAAGGGTAGAATCTTAAAAATAAGGCTTAATTATATAACATCTAGCGCATAGCTTGAATTGAATTATATTTGACTTAAGTCGAGTTAATTATATATAAAAAGAAGATATATGTTAACTCAGCTTCAACTTGTTTCTTATGAAATTCAGCCTTACCGTGATAACTTTAAATTTATGTTTGAACATTTAATGGAATGTAGAACAGAATAAAATGGGATAAAATAAAATAGTGTAAATACAAAACCATAACAATTTATTTATTTATTTGCTAAGAAACTTTAATGATAAAACCTTTTTTCTAACACGTTTTCCAAATCAAAAGAAAAAAAAATGTGTATATTAGATAGAAAAGGTTGAAATTCATTTCACCAAGTTTCACACATTTTTCTTGCGATCACACTTTCATTCCATCATCTTATGATTATTTACTCTCACTTTGGCAAATAACAGATAGTAGAAGCAACAAAATCACTATGAAATTTTCAAAATTCTTTTGATAATTAATTCACACATAAACCATTTTAAATATTAATTGCCAACAACTAAATCGGTTGGAATTTAGAGAATACTATTCCGGTCGGGATTTTGTCTAAGCTCCTTGCACAATTTCCCATTTCGAATCGTCCGGTCCTTCACTAATCCAACTTCCGTTCGACCGTTCTCCTTCGTCAAGACCGGCCGGGTACCTGCCAATGGCACTCCGACGCTCAAGTCAGTGTTCAGTCTCTTTTATAATAAAGGTAGAGATAGAGATAGAGAGAGAGAGAAATAAATGTGCATTCAATGTGTCCTCTACCTCTTACCTTTGACCCCCTATTTATAGTTTTTCTCATGGGCCCATGATTAGTGAAACCTTAATCACGGCCCAATTGCAGGCCTGTTGGGGCTAATTTGGTTTTACCTTAATCCTGGATGCTTATCATGCTTCCATATTCGACCTCTGTCGTACGTCCATGTAGCACCCTAAGTTAAGTTTTCGTGTGAGCGTCTGGTTTTATGGTGGGCAGGCCCCCCGAGTTCTGACTGGCATATTTTTGACGTAATGACGCATTTGACCGTCCGGTCTTCTTGCTGTGATGAATTCTTCAAGGTTTTTCTTATTGACGCGTTCGTGACCGGCTATGATTATACAGTCATGCGGACACGACAGCGTCGTACTGGCGTCCCGACTCCAGACATGGCCAGCTTGGTTGCCGGCCGTCCGTACGGCGACTGGGAGCTTCGGAGCCCATCGCCTAGGTCATACGTTTCGTCTCTCAGGATTTCTTCAAAGTTTCTGATACACAAAGGTTAGTCCCGGCCGCCGAGACCGGGCTTCACCGTTGTGTTTCCTCGGGATTTTGGTGTGGCGGTCGTCCTGACGATCCCTAAGACCGTCCGTCTACCTCCTTACAGTACAAATACAATCGTTGAAAAAAAAAAAAACTGTTGCAGACTTTATGTTTGTGGCATGTATTAAATAAATGGAAGGCTTAATACCTCCCTTGGTCCTCGTATTTGTGTGAAAATCTTAGTTCGGTCCTCAAGTTTAGAACTGTCTCAATTCGGTCATAATTTTTGTAAAAATGCACACATTTTACCCCAACTGTTAACTGATCTCAAACGGCGTTAAGTTTAGCTGACGTGGTATGCTGACGTGTTGGCTTAATCCCTTCTCGGTCCTCGTATTTGTGTGAAAATCTCAGTTCGGTCCTCAAGTTTTGAACTGTCTCAATTGGGTCACAATTTTTGTAAAAATGCACACATTTTACTCCAATCGCTAACTGATCTCACTGTGCAAAAGTTATCTTCTGCTATCAGTGGAATAAATAGCTTAAAGGTTGGTGATGAACCTATAGGTTACCAAGTTGGTTCATTTTCAGAAAAGGCTGTGAGACTGATTGCATTGGTTACGCGAGTTTTCCGGTGACTTTATTTTTTGAGTCGACTAGATAATCTGTGTAAAATCCTTAATTCTCAGAGAGATGAATAAAATCCCCAATTCAAATAAACTAAATAATAAGCATTGTGCCACGTGAAACACTGCTTATTTTAAAAAATAATTCATATAATTAAATAATACACGTCAGCATGTCCTCTGGCTACCACGTCAGTTAAACTTAACGCCGTTTGAGATCAGTTAACGATTGGAGTAAAATGTGTGCATTTTTACAAAAATTATGACCCAATTGAGACAGTTCAAAACTTGAGGACCGAACTGAGATTTTCACACAAATACGAGGACCAAGAAGGGATTAAGCCAACACGTCAGCATACCATGTCAGCTAAACTTAACGCCGTTTGAGATCAGTTAACGGTTGGGGTAAAATGTGTGCATTTTTACAAAAATTATGACCCAATTGAGACAATTCAAAACTTGAGGACCGAACTGAAATTTTCACACAAATACGAGGACCAATGGAGGTATTAAGCCTAAATGGAATAACAGAGGCATTTTTCTAAAAGAAAAGCCAGGAGTTTAATAGCTTATGGTACGGAATTTGGTTAACGAAGATACCATTAGTTCTTCAACCTTTAATATCAATAATAATAATAATAATAATAATAATAATAATAATAATAATAATAATAATAATAATAATAATAATAATAATAATAATACAAAAATAAAATGGACACCTGCACATCATTAACAAGGTTAACAACAGGGACCAATCCATAACATACATGCACTTGAATAATTTATCGTTTCCCTTTCCCAAACTAGTAAAAAGAAAAACAATATGTCTTCTTTGTGATGTTGGCCATTTCTAGTAACTGTTCAATCTTCATTCTGAATTCCAAAAGGCACGAACATTCATTGAAAAGCAAGTATATAGAGTTTGAAATTGACAGCTTATGAGTAGCTAGGCGGCTATAGTTAAAACATTAACATTATATTGGAAAAATCGTTTAAAAGTAAATAAATTATGTTATTGCCAAGTGAATGGAAGTGTCTTTTCATTCTGTGAGTAGTTTGCTTTCAATTGACAAAACAGCGACACGCAGTTATAAGAATAAAATCTAAAAATTATTATTTTTCCCAGTCACGTAAATTGAATATAATAAAACTTTTAAGATGATAGTCATTTTAACACAATCAAATAACAAAAAAACACATGATTCATACACACGAGAAGCATCTTTTTAAAAGACAATAAATCACATGATTCAAAGCATAATGTGGAAAGAAGACAATCATAAAGGATATTGTAATTAATAATAGTAATAATATTATAATTAAAATGGTGATCCATCCAACCTCATTATTTTGACCATGAATGAGACGAGTTCGCATGTGCATTAATGATGATACATTCCGCCGACGGTCAAGACAAAAATCACGTCTGAATCCTGAGCTGCCTCATCCTCAAGTCGTTGTCTTTTATTGACATTCCATGCAACAATGAACTCTCCTTCATCATCGTTACCCTCAATTTGCACACGACAATCTATAAATAATAGTTCAAAAGCAGCACACCAACATCGTGCCCTGTTATAGCCTCCACCCACGGAGCTTGATTCTCATATAAACCTCAATTTTAATCATAATTCCTACAGAAAATCAAATCAAACCAACCAAACTAGTGATCTAATTCATGGAAGCTTATTCCAGCTCTTACCCTGCGTCCAAGTCTAGTTCTATGCTTCATTCTGTGAGGAAGGCACCAGCAAAACCGTGGAAGAAGGCGCCGGTGGCACCACCGGCACCGACACCGATCAGAGTGTACAAGGTGGATGCTATCAACTTCCGCGACCTTGTTCAGCGGCTTACGGGTGCACCCGAATTCAACCCTGAACTTCATAATCAACTTTTCCAAAGGGTTTCACCTATTGCTACCGCGCCCCCACAGGCAATGTTGTCAAGCAGAGACAACATCGTTGCACCATCCTCTGCTGTGTCCTCCGCTAACTGGTACCAGGAGCAGAAACCTCAAACATTGGAATTTAATTTATCATCTTCCTCTTCTCATAACTGGTGCTCTGTCCCTCGTACCACCCAAGGAACTATGACCACCTTGGAACCGGGTCGGGTTCTTTAGTTTTTCTATCACTGTTTTTTTTTTTCTTAATGCTATGATGAAATAACATAATTTAAACTATCTCCTTTAGCTACATACGTTCAATCATTTTGTCTGATGCAGATAGTTTTTGTCCACAATTTGTTTCTTCTGGACTTCAGCTATCTAGATCTAGGATCCAGCATATGCTAGCTACACCTTTTTTTCATTATGTACTTTTTTGTATAGATGAAATTATAAAAATTTACATCCAATAAAAGTATAGAAGCGTGTGCAGATTCATGTGATTGGTGTTAAACTGAATTGAAAAGAAAAGGTCTAAAATCAAGATGGAAGAGAGAATTTAACTAATTGAATTCAAGTGTGTTTTGATACACACGTACCATGAATTCACGAATGCGATAGAATAGAATGCATGTGGAGCAGACGAAACGAATTCCAAGTTAGAAGAAAAAAATTGTTCAAAAAAGAAAATAACGTATTAAACAAAAACTGTTTGCGGATAATTTACGAATTCAACATTTGTAAGACCTGTTTCACTGCTGCATCACTACGCAATCATATGTTCTGTTCATTACATATAGATAAGACTAAGTTCGCTTTATCATAATAATAATTGTTTTCACTGTAATCAAACAAAGCACGTGTTCTTCATTGTCGACGGCCCTTCAATGTTTTTGTAAGTATTTTGAAGTCGTCAAAGAATAGTTGATGGGATAAAAAGACGTGGAGATAACTTTTAAAACAAATACGAAGTAAAATGTACATTGTAATTGAAAGAAATATATTTTTTAGTTCCCTACGTTAATTATTATCGTAAATATGTATTAATAGACCCGTTTTATCTGTATAATTATTTTAGAAAATGTTAGTCATATTAATTTATGTAGAATATTTTAAATTTTCATCTTATATCTTAGATTTTTCTTTATTATTATATAATTTGCATTATATTTTAATACTCATCATTAATATAAATTTTGGTAACACCAAACATAGTGTAGTAGTTTAAACTCCGGTCTTTGTAACATTTTTTTTTCAATCTCCAAGTCCTAACGATTTTTCCTTTTATTATCTTTGTTTTTTCTTCATTTTCTTAACTTATTCTTTTTCTTTTGTGGTTTCTTCAAAGTTTTCAGGCTCTAGTATCATTAAGTTACAACATTCATTTATGTTTGTTAGAAATCGAACTTGTTTTTGGATGGATTTAAATGATGATTCTTTTTGAACTTGAACTGATGTTAGAGTTGCAAGAGATTTTGAAGTTACAAAGATATGTGTATGTATATTGTCTTCTCTCATTTCACTTTTCTTCTTAATTCCAAGTAACACTTTCATTTACTTCATGGTCTTTGCTAATCGTTAATGTTTTGGGTTTAGAGTTGAGTATCTCCGCAAAACACACATTCACACTTTTACTCCAATTTAGCTTAGGGTTGTTGGAAGTCTCACATCGACTAGAGATAAGGCGGATTTATAATACATAAGTGGAGTGCAAACCTCACCTTACAACCCAGTTTTGTGGGGTTGAGTGATGCTTAAAACTCAATTCATAATTTGGTATCACATATGTCCTTAGTCAAGATCCATCCTTGCTTATACTCCAAACTGTCTACAAGTATGGAATATAGTTAGCTTCTTGGTTTGAAGATTGTAGACTTAGTAGCCTTTTGATTGTGTATTGTATCCTAAGAAAATACCTTGTACAATCTTGTCAACTAGTTTGTGTCTCTTTTGGTCTAGAATGTGAATGTAACAAACAAATCTAAATGTTTTTAAATGTTTAGCTGATGGTTTTAACCTACTCCAAGCTTTGATTGAAGTCTTGTCTTGTATTGCCTTAGTAGGACATTTATTGAGTAGGTAGATTGCACTTTAAGCTGCTTTAGTCTTAGGTAGTCCTTTCTCCTTCAACATCGTCATCTCCATGACTGTGTGATTCTTTCTCTTTAACACAACATTTTGTTGTGAGTATATGCAACTATAAGTTGTCGTCATAGGACTTTATCTTTGTAGAATTTGTCAAACTCACGATATGTGTACTCTTGTCACAATCACTTCTAAATAATTTTATTTGTTTTTTCAATTTCTTCTCAACAAAGGGCTTAAATTTCTTAAAAATTCTAAAGACTTTTTACTTTGCATTTAAAAAATAAATCTATACTAGAGAAGTCATCAATGAAAAAAAATTGAAATATTATGAAAGCATCCTCATCGATCTACACGCATTAGTATAACTCAATTCTAATAAATCTTTTGTTTTTCATACTGTCCATCAAAAACAACAATTGATGTTATTTGTTAAGAAAAAATCTTTTATATGATTTATTATTTTTTATAAGCATAAAGGTTCTTTAATCATATTTTTCTAATATAAAAACTTTAAGGGTTAAATATGTTTTTAGTCCCTATATTTTGGGGCGATTTTGGTTTTAGTCCATCTTTTAAACTAAGGTACAATTTAGTCCTCCAACTTTAGAAAATTCTGGTTTTAGCATTTGAATTTTTTACACTTTTTGACACATTTTTGCTTCAATGTTAATTGAGAAACGCGTTTGAAACAACTAAGTAAAGTTAAAAAATTTTGATAAAAAAGACTAAAACAAGAGTTTTCTAAAGTTGAAGGACTAAATTGTACCTTAGTTTAAAAGAGGAACTAAAACCAAAATCGTTCCAAAATATAGGAACTAAAAACATATTTAACCCAAACTTTAAAACATGAATGTTAGAGTGATCAAATATCCCGTAACAAAGCCATTAATTATCAATTTCTACTCTCATAATATTAATTCCGAAGGTCTTTCCATAGTTACATTAATATTTTATAACAACTCCCACATTTAAAAGAGTTGTTAATTACGATAAAAAATTATGGTTAAACCCGCACGTAATTGTAATTAGTTAACTGTTTTTCTTGGTTGAAAGAAAATCTTCAATGCCATCTCACAAAATTGAAAAACTTTTAAATAAAAAACCTTGACATGTCATAAGCCACCACACCTGTTAGTGTTCGTTTATCATTTCCAAAAAAAAAATCTTTTACTTATTTTTTAATATAGCTTCCTTTATTTCCCACTTTTCACATTCATTTAAATATATAAGATTAAATATAATTTTAACCACTGTAAAATATCATATGTCCCGATTTTGATTCTCACACAAAACAAATTAGATTTCATCCTCTAAAATTTTAATTTTTTTATTTTAGTTTGTTTAATTGATTTTTTTGTGTATTCAATAAATTTTTTTGTGTAAATATTGGGGCATGATATTTTGTGTGATGATATTCATAGTGATTGAGGTTAAAAATGGCATCATGAGTTTTGCAATAAGAATTTAAATGATAAAATTTTCGAAGATATAAATGTGAGATTCATAAAGAAAATACTGAGAAGATTGAGTACCTTTGAACTAAGTCTTGACTTCACAAGTTTTATTTGACAAAATTGAAACTTAATCTATTCATTTAAGATTTGATTAAAAATATTTAATTAATTACAATGTGAAGAAATATAAACGTAAACATAATTAACAAAGAAAAATGTCATGTTTTTCAAAATTACGAATTAAAAGAATAAAAGTTGTCTTTAATCTCATTTTAAATGAAGAAAGGTTGCAGAGTTAGAAATAAGAATGAATTAGAAAAAGCTAATGAATAATTAGAATTAAAGGCAAAAAATAAAAATTTTTGGTTTGTGCAATCTGAAACGGTGTCGCAGAGTATGGTCTTATCTGGTGAAGGAGGGGAGTCTTGAGTTGGGAGGAAGTGGCGATCGAAATCTGGTAAGAGGCTGTAATCAATCAATCAAACCAAACCATGTCGTGGTTTGCAAGGACAATCGCAAACTCACTCAGACTCGACGACGATGATATCGACGATGACAATGGCGATAACCTAAAATCCCCTCCGCAGAAACCCGAATCAGAACCCGTTCAACCCGATTCCGCATCCACTCCCAGTCCCACCGCGCGCGGGGTCAAAGAGGATTTCAACGAGCTCACCAAATCCTTTTCCCGCCAGATATGGGGCGTCGCCTCCTTCCTCGCCCCGCCGCCTGATCCTCAACCCCGTAATCCCGACGCCGACCCCACCTCCTCTGACGAAGATATTATCGCCGGAATCCGTAACGATTTCGCCGAGATTGGTGGCAAGTTCAAGAGCGGGATCTCCAAAATATCTGGCAATAAGACGGTATCTGAATTCACCAAGATTGCTTCGAATTTCCTTCAGCTTGGATCCCAAGAGGAATACGATCTGGAAGGGGTTGTCGGAGTTACCGAGGACGTGGTTGCCTTTGCCAGAAGCGTAGCGCTGCATCCAGAAACTTGGCTCGATTTTCCTCTTCCTGACGATGCTGATTCTGATGGTATATCTACTATTTCACTCTTGGTTATGCAAATTCTGTTTACCGTTCCAATCGAAATTTCGAGATGATTTACTTTTACTTCTAGACATATGCCCTAATGGGCTTCTTAAGATGTTTATGTGTGTATTTTAGATGATATTTGATCGTGGCTGATGTTTCTCTATCTCTGGAATTTTGTCGCTTAGATTTTGATTTGTCCGATGCGCAACATGAGCACGCTTTAGCTGTTGAGCATCTGGCACCAAGCTTAGCTGCTCTTAGAATGGAACTGTGCCCCGGATACATGAGTGATGGTAACTTTTGGAAGATTTATTTTGTACTCCTGCATCCTAGACTCAGCAAAAGTGATGCTGATATTTTATCCACCCCCCAAGTAAGTTAAATTTTATTGGCGTTGGTTTTCTATATTCGTTGCATTTGAATAGTTTTTGTCGGGCAAATGTGAGCTGATGCCTCTAAAGTAAAATGATTGTGTTGTTTTGGTTTCTTTGTTTGCTTGTCTTAATTGCTTTAACTTTTATCGGGTGCTACTAATTATTGAAGCAGAGAAAACTAAGGTATTTCATTGTTCAGGATAGACATGGCATCGGAATCTTAAATCTTGTTATGAAAGTCCTTCATGATTCATGAAGTTATAAGTTATCTGTGATCCCTTTTTATGACTGAAGAAATGTGTCCAGCATGCTCCAAAATAAACATTGTCATGCTTGTCACATTTGATGTTAGCTATGTGGTAATTTTGGTGTTACTTGTGTCGTCCTTGCCTTTGTTACTACCAATCGTGGTATGTGTGCAGATAGTGGAAGCTAGAGCAATGTTAACTCAGGCCTTAGACAAAAGAGGTAAGGAAAAGAAAGAATCGGACTTATCTGCCGGAGGCAATATTCCTCCAAAAGAGGAGGAACAACATCTCTTTGTGCCAAACAGTTCTCCACTTGAATCTCTACCTCTTCAGGCATCTGTTGTTGAAGCAGTCCCATCTACGGTTACGTCTGATGTTGAAATGGAGAAAAATGCCACTCAAAGTGATGTTCCACAAATTATTGTCAAGTCCGTGGCTAAAGAGGAACCGGTAAAACCATCTGCAGAGCAATCGGCATCTGGTGCAACCAATAGATTTTTGGATGAAACCTATGAGGATGATGCCGACGATTGGCTGAAAGAAGAGGATAGTTCTGAAATGGTTGGTCCCAGTGGAACTTATATTCAAACTGGTAATGATGAGGATGTGTCATTCAGTGATCTTGAGGAGGACGATGTTGATGTACATGAAAGTAATAAGAAAACTAGATCAGGTTCTGACTCTTCAACAAAAGACTCCCGAGATTGGGTTCAGTTAGGTAGAAGTTCTCCTAGCTCTGACAAGGATAGGTTCTCTGTTGAAAGCAAACATGCTGGTTCTGAGCATTCAAGTTCTCGTAATTCTGTGACCAAGGAGTCCAGTGATTGGCTTAATGTCGATGACATTGATGTAATATGACAATGCCTTGGAATATGTCCCAGAGGTATGTTTTTTTATGTGATTCCTTTATATTTTGTGAATATCTGCATATAGTATGTGTACTCTACGATTGACATTCCGAAAGACTGTCTGTAAATAAAACCAGTCTCCACTGGGCATTGTGCTGTGTATGGTTATTTATTGCACCGTACATAAACTAAATCTTCTATTTGATATCTGAATTTCTAGTAAATGTTTATGATAAATATTTATTTAAAAGATTCGAACAACGACCCTTTATGAACATATACTGCAGGCGTTATCTATAGCAAAGTTTCTTAGCGTCCAATGCCATAGTGTTACTAGGCTATTTGGTTACCTAGAATCCTAGATGTTTCTTTTCAGGACTAACTACTAAATTAAGGACTCTTTCACCACCATTATTACAGACATTAAACAAATAGCTGTTGTGCCTAAACGTCAGATATCGTAAGTAGTTTCTGCTCACTACTTGTATTTGGGCTTTGTTGTTTCTCTTAACTTTACGAAGCATCCGTCTTTCTCTTGTAACTTCCATAATCTTTACACCTTTCTTGGTGTTCTTTCCTTTTTGAATTTTAATTAGAAAATATTTATTGGCTCTGCCTTATTTTATCGGTGGTTTAAATTACTGGGTTAACTATGTTGACAAGTTACAGCCTAAAAGGTTTGCATATTGTAGTGATAAATAATATTACCTCTTCAATATTAATAGAAGACATGGAAACAAAACTACGATTGTAAGATTAATTGTTATTGGACAACTTATAATATGGATGCTGAATATTATTGTTTTTTAGTAAATAATTAATTTGGTTCTTGTAGTATCATTATCTCATTTATTTGAAATTTTTCATGTTTTGTACCACCTATCGTGTTAGTTTCTCTGTTCTCGAGTTTGTTGAGTGATAGGCTGACTTAGGATTTCTTTCATTTCCCTTCTCTAGTGTTGTATCCATTTGATCTTTTCTGTAAAACAACATAAGTATGATTCCTCAGGATTACTTGCAACACATAGTACTCAATGAGTGTCCTAAACTTTTAGCATTTTGTCTGAGATGCTTTGTTTAGGAATTTATTTTGCTTAAGTATATACATGTTTTGTTTCTTGATTTTTTCATTATTAATGGTTTGACACGAGATACAAGTGAAGATTTTGAAAGAAAATTAGTTTTAATGACCAAAAATAATAGTCCAATTTTTTATTATTAAAGATCATAAAACCTTAAGGTACTTATTATGCTTAAATATTTTAAGAACTAAGAGAGAGAATAGCTCGATGCACAAATTACTGGTTTATTGGATTGTTTTTAATCAAAGTCAACTTTACTTTTTTAGTTAAGGAGCCATTTGATTTTAGAAAATATTTTCCACTTTTATCACTTTTTTATTTCAAATTATGAAGCATTGTTTTATTTTATTCTTTATTTTTATAAATATATACAACACACAGAAATAATGAAAATAATTGTATTATTTTCTGTTTTTATTTCTATTTTCACTGTTTTCTATATGAAAATTTGAAAAGAAATAAAATAAAGTGACATTTATTTTGTAATAAACAAATGAATACATGTTTTACAACTAAATGGTTCCTAATTGTTACCAATTTTAGTTATCTATATGAGAGTGACAATTGTTGAATGTGGAATCAATATTCGTTGGAATATTATTGACGATACATATGATAATATGATACTTAATGTAGACTTTGTCCATTGTTAGTTGTGTTGTAGTGATGCAATAACTTTAACTAGTGTTGTCGCAGTTTTATGGCCAACTGTTATGCAAGTCAGTGTGCAGCTTGACAATGATTAGTATGATAAATTATAGTAATAAATTTCCAGCATACTCTTTTCAGTTGTGTTCATTATTGGGTTGAAATTACCAAATTTACTATCAATCAGTTTTAGTTTATTGATATTTTACACGAGTTTTTGTAAGTAACACATGACATTCCTCTCGGTAAAAAGGAATTTAGCTGTTGTAAATGTCAAAAATATCATGTGTCTCGTTTCATTTTCTACTTTGAGTTTCTTGGAACATTTATGTCGCTATTTCTCTATCCACACATGCAAGTAGAAATTTGAATTAGATTTTATTTTCGTAGCAAGCATCAATATGAGTAGGAGGATGATAGCTAGAGCCAGTACGTTTTAACAGCTATTGAAAAAAGAAAACCTTGTGTTTTATTGAAGAATCATTGTTTACAAAATAAACTCTGTCAAATCAAGGTTAACAACAGAAAATTATTAGGAACTAGAAGGGAAACTGTCTTGTAAAAACAGAAGGGAAACTGCTGTTCATGTCGAGAAAAGGAGAGGCTGGTTTTGTTGGCTGCTTTGCCCCCTCTCTTAAAGGCGGGTAGGCCTAAACGTTAATACGTACTAATTATAAGTTGGAAGCTTTTCATTTGGAAAATTATATCTTGAGAGTGAAAGTTATTTTTTCAATAAACGAAATTACACTAGAATTAGTTTTGCATAGAAAGAAAGTATCACAGTGCCCTTTTTAATTAAAAAATATAATTATAAAATAGTTTTCAACATCAACTTATCATTCTCTCTTAATAATATTACTAGATCAAACCAAAATCAAACACTGGAAATTGGAACGAGAATATCAATAAAACTATTTCTATATGGCTAAATGCTCATCCTACCATGGTGACTTACGTACAGATAAAAATAACGACCTGGATATTGATGTGAGAAGAATGTGTACAATGACCATAAAATAAAAACGCAGGCTTATAATGTAGCCAGCTGCTCACTCTTTCAAAGTAAAAGGAAAAAGGCAAATTAAAAAAAAAAAAAAAAAGTCTATGTACAGAGCTATTTAGGAGCGATCGTTGGTTGAAGTAAAGGAAATAATTGAGGGGGAATAAGGTTGTCAGGATCTAATGGGGCCAAAACCGCCGGAAAGGCGTTCTAATCGAGACCATAGCAAGCTTCCAAGTGAGAATTTTTGCTTGGCTTCCTCTGTGTCGTTGGTTTGGTGTATAACCGAGGAGGAGGACGATGATTTATGAGGCCTATGGGGCGACTTATGATCAGTAACGACGGATCCACCGGTCTCTTGTCTCACCAATTCCACGATATTTGGGTTCACTTCTTCACCTGAACAATCTGTCACAAAGAATGATCCTACCGCTTTTCCTCCCTTCGTTCCGATCTCAACCCTCGATATGGATAACCCATTTTCACGTAACACCCGCGTCACATTCGACAGTAGCCCCACTCTATTTTCACTTACAATATCCACTCTCAATCCCTGCAACAGACATATATACATTCAAAATCCAACATCTCACTTTATTTTTAAAATGTAAGTACAACATACATACATACATGCGACAGTCTGCGCTCCACTGCAGCGATTAAGCATAAGGTTAGTTTTTGTTTCTCGCTTTCGCTGGGAATAACTGAACTACCCATCTGCCTTATGTAATACTCCTATGCATGACAATAGCACGTATTAGAACAACTGGCCCACCAATGACTAAACTAAGTTGTGAGAAATTATTATGTACCTGATGAGCAATAGATCTCTTGGAACTGATGGCGGCGTGGAACACCACATACTGCATGTCCGTTAACACGCACACGGTGTCGAACAAGAGCTTTGGACGGTCCCTGCTCCTCACGTTAACCACCAAGTACCCTTTGTCCTCGCATTTCCCGACAGACACGTGGGTCCCATCACAGCCCTTCTTGTGTTCCCCGCTACTGTCTCCCTCACACGCGCGGCAACTCTCGTAATCCCTGTCCGCGTACATCAGCTGGTGGAGCCTCCTCTCCCTGTGGGTGTTCCCCGCCCCCAACCTCGTCATCCTCACCCTCTTCCTCTCTCCCCTATGGGCCGCCACCACATTTTCCAGCTGCTCCTCCATTAAGCCCAACCTTTTTGGGTCGCTTATGGGCCCTGCTTTGATCGCATCTTCCACCAATATTATACACGCCACCCTGTCGTTGTGGGTCCATGCAGTTGCTGCGGTAACGACAAAGTCCTGCTCAACCAACACTCCTGCTAGCTCTGATAGTAGGCCAGCTCGATCCACCCCACTCATCTCCATCGCTGTTATCTCCCTTCCCACCACCTCTTCCTCTCCTCCTTTCTCATTACCCCCTTCTCTATCCCTTGAAATCTTTCCGTTGCTTCTTGTCACGCACAGTTCCTGCACCATTATTATCTTTATTTCAAATGCTTCTAATCACTCATTTATTTCCTATCTTCCTCTTAATCTTCTTATTTCAATTTTGTTTCTCAACTTCAACAAATTCGCTTTAAAATATTTGTTTTACACTAAATTCATCCTTCTTTCATCACCTCATTATACTAATTTTAGTCATGATAAGCTTGTTAACACAGGCAAAAATTGTCTCTTCAGGTATGCATTTATCATGTCAACCACGAGTTATGCAGAGAAGTCTCAATGATATTGTTAAAATGTAATTTAACTCTTCAATCCAAAAGTTAAATTGTAATTTAATGATAACATTCAAAGAATTCATTTATGAATTTTTATGTTTTTCTAACAATTTGAAGTGTGACAGCATTATTTTTCAGTGCGAATAATAGACAATAGACAGAATGACCTGCTGGATGTGGAGCATGAGCGTTTCGTCTGTGAGCTTCTTGCCAGCTTCATCAGTCACGTGGAACACTGAATTTTGCAATAAAAAAAAAAAAAAAGACCCACGCGGCATGGATCAGAACCGGACTACTGACGTACGTTTGCAGATAACGAGAGTGTCCTACCAAGTTATGGGGCTTGGTAATATATGACGCATGCATAGCTCATGCATGGCATAGAAAGTGATAAGGTATTTATTTAATAATTATACATATTTGGGTTGATTGCGGAAAATGCAGAAAGCTGAGGAATAAAAGGGACTGGTGAGGGAGACACTGACCGTCCATAAACCATCCACCATCGGAGGAAATGTATGATTTGGAAATGATGAGATCAAGATCTGTCAGCACTTGGACCATCTCCAGTAATATCCCCTTCCTGTTTGCACTGTCTACCTGCTTTTCCACAACACACTATATTTAATTAATCTTCATTTTTCTAAAACAAACTGAAATCAAGCTCTTAATTAATTGCTGCACCCAGGTTTTGCCTCCTGATTGCCATGCTACCAAGTCTTGCTTTTTTCAATTACATATTTCATGCAAAAAATATTATATACTTTTTGTAAAATTAGTCTTTTTCTCTCTATCGCTAATCATCTTATCCCGTTCATCTATCTAATATAACCCGTGACACACCTTCCTAAAGGATTACGTCATTTTGATTGAATAGGAGCCATTTCTTAAAGAAGAGGAGCTTTTTCTTCTTATAAGATGACAAAAAGCAGACTGCTTTTATCCTTTGTCATTCATATCCTCTTTTAATGGTTAAAAAAGCAAGCACGTATTATAATTTGCATTGGCTTTTGATACCAAGTGTTAGAGGGACAACTCGGTGTCTTTGCATCTAATATAATAATAATATAATATAATAATGATTAGTTATCATACTCAAGCGCCAAGTGGTAATGTGCAGAATGGACATTAATCTAACATGTATCATGTCCTTCCCATTTTCCAACAGTGTGCTCATTAATTTAGCCAAAGAAGTAGCATTAGGACATATCATTGAAAGCCACAAAGGACGAATTGGGAAAACACAACGTATACAAGCATGATTAAATAGTCAATTACAAAATGATAATTTAAGATATATGCAACTTGACCATAGAGAATTAAATCTAACCTTCACCACAGTGCAGTCTTGGCAAGAATCATTATCGATGCAGACCCTGCCAACACATGATCAAATACGTGTATATCATTAAGGAATCAATCCACCATGATTCGGCTAAGCAAGAAAAACAATGATATCTGTCAAGTTGAACAAGAATAAGAAGAGGACAAAAAATAGCCAGAGAGGTTGTGCAGCAGTACCTGGGAGGATGTATTCTTTCTATGAGCGATTCAATCTCGCGATCGATGTGAGCGTGGTAACATATTTCCATTCTTTCTTATCAGCTATTTGAATTTGGAGGCTATTGGACAATAACCCCAGAACCTGAACTGCTATCAGTATAATAAAGATTCACAGGCTGTTAACTTAACATGATTATCTATCAAAAGAAATAAAACTTCACATGTTTAGAAAGTTTAGGATAGAGAAATCATGTTTGAGACCTGGGAAAATTAATAGCTTCCAAAGAACGTGAAAAATCAAAACAAACAATCTGACATATATAGATTAAGAAGCGTTCAAAGGGAATGAACAGAAACGCATATTCAAATTATGTGATAATAAAAAGAAAACGTGGGTATAATGAAGCGCCGTATATCTCGTTTCCGAAGCGATAACGCAGGAATAGCGACATGTATCATAACAAATTATATTTGATAAAACCGAAAGAAAGCTGTGTGGAAATTGAGAGGGTTTTCCATTGATGGTAGCACCGAAGGTTTGAAAAAATTGATGCATTATAAGGAATTTGAAAGGTAGAATGAATGAGAAATAATGTAATAGGGCGATTACCTGCTGTTGAGGAAGGAATAGCAGCAGGTGAAATACATGGAGTGGAGGTTTCGGTTTGAGAAAGAATTGGAGAGAGAAGAGGATTAAAGAACGGGACAAATCTTGATATTTTCTATCTTTGGCAGTGCGGCCTCTATTAGGAAAACCGAGTGCGTTCAGTTCTCGCATGTAGTATAAGCTAAACCCCGCGTAGCCTTAACAATTGGAAAATTCAAACACAACCAAAATGCAAAAATTCTGGATTCTCTTCTCTTTCTTATATGTTTCTCCGTGGCATCTGGAGATACGACACAACACTGCTAGAAATAATAAGAGAGGGAACAAATAGTAACTGGGACACAGGGAGAGTGTGAACTATTGTTGTTGTAATGCCACGTGTCCTTTGTTCTGTAGGTGGTGCAGTTGTGGAACATGATGCAGTCAAATATTACTACTACTAATGACGTTGTCGTGGCATCATGATTATTTCCCTGTTCAAGGGGAATCCACGTGTTCACTTTAAGCACTTACTGGTTCCCTTCTGGAATCGTATCATACTTGTTTCCAATTTCTACTCTTCTTTCGTATGTGAAGTCACAACACAACTTCCAATGACTGTGTAGACTAACGTTTTAAAGCAACTTCTTTTATATTTTTAGAAGCAATTTAGAATGTCTTGTAAAAGCACTTTAAACCACATTATTTTTTTTTCTGTTAAATAGATATAAAGTATAATATATTTTCATCTATACTTTTTAAATCCTACGTTGGTAAAAGGCCGTATGCATACATGATTCTAGAAATAGTTTACATAGCAATTTCTGTTTCAGTTTTCAACGGATCCAAAAAATAAAAATATCACATTAAATTATTTCTAAAATTAATATTTATTCTTAGTTTGGTACAAATAGACAATTATAGACTGATTTCTTTAAAAGATGCATTTATAAGATAATATAAAAAATTCTAACTAATAAATTAGAAAAGGTTATATATAAAGTAATTAATTTGTCTCAATATGTATTTATACGCGGGAGATGATGGTTGAACAATATTATTGTATAGCTGATGAGGTAAAAAAAAGAAAAGATAATAGTGAAGATAGATTATATATGAGAAGACATATGATTCGGTAAATTAAAGATTTTTTTTTATTATATGATGGAGAGGGTAGAAGTGAGAACAGTATATCATAATAAGTTAAAAAACCACTTCCATCATTTTAATTTGTTGAACCTTAATAGTAAAGAGAATAAGTTATGGAAGGATGTGTGGATTGCAATTATAAATAATATATTGGATCATAAGAATAATATAGTGTTTAAACAAAGGAAAGAGAATGCAAATGAGATATTTATTTTGGCACGACTTAATGCTTGGACTTGGATGAAACATAAAATTGACAATGTTAATTTTTCTTATTCTAATTGGATTCTTTGCCTAATTTAGTATATTCAATCTATCAAGAAATATATCCACACCACACGTTAAGACTAATGTTCTTTGACTACTATATCTTATATTTTAATATATATTTTTTATTACTTTTAGTTTTCTTTTTATTACTATTACTTATTTTCTTTTTTATACAAATAATAAATTTTCACACTATTTTATATATTTGTTAAATTACTTTTTAATTCTTTATTTAATTGAAATTAAAAAGTTAAAAAAGTTAACATTATAATTTAAAATAATTAGTATTTTATTATATGGTGCTAGCTATATAAAAACCACAAAAGTGAAAATCATAAAAATAAAATTTAATACAAGAGTAGTTTAAATTGAAAAAAAAAATCAATTTCCAAAATCAAATAAACATTGAATTTGATTAATAATCTTATATCAACTCCTTTAAATAAAATAACTTACTCAAATAAATTAGGAAAAACATATCTAACACCAAAAACAATAAAATGATAATGATATTTTGCATCACTATGACATGACATAATACGACTTTTTTTTACTCTAATAGCATGTATGAATAAAAATTATCTAAATACAATGTGCCAAATATTTATTTAAATAATACAAGTTTATTTTTCATGTTAGAATTTAATTCCTTGAAAATTGAATTATGAGGTGTCATTGAAAAGAAACTAGTTGAAAAAAAAAATAGAATTTAGTTCCTTAAGATTGAATTATGAAATGGTTTTTTTCTTTTTTTTCGTTTTCATTTAAAAAAAAGGAGAAAAACAATTCTTGAAATAAAAATTACTAAAAAATAAGCATAGTTTTACTACTTAAAGATTTGACAAAAATAAATAATACTATATGTAAACATTTTGGAAAATTTGTTTAAGTAATTTTTGTATCCATGTGTATTATTTGGGTGAAAAAATTACACAATATCATCCCAATAACTAAACCTGACTAGAAAAACTCCAAGTTAGAAACTCTTAAAACCACTTTGATTTTGCGAGTTGGTTCTGGTGTCTTGTGAATTAGTATCCAGAATAAGCATTTTCAAAGATATTTTTCGTAGATAACCAAACTGAAATAAAAGAATACCACATTAAACTATAAACTTTTCATATTGTATGTAATTGTAAACATAATCACAAATTGATAAATCTCTAATCAATTTGTTGCAACAGTACATATTTTTTATTCAACCCTTTAAGCAATCTTCTGAAGTTCATGCAATATCTCTTGACCATAATCGGGAAAATGTTTTTTTCACGTGTCTATTCTATAGAAAATGAAAAAGAAAGCAATTTAATAACTAAATAATACAAATTATACAAAATTTATGGTCAATATAATAGCCTAAAATGTTATAAGCTCGTTAAAACGTTAGAAAGCCTTATTAAAATCATACACATGTGCAACATTTTGGATAGTCTTTCATTTACATACAAATTTGATGATTGAATTACTGAAAATGAAGAAAACGAATAAGAGTACATAATAATAAGAATTAGTAGGAATATGAGAAATCACTTTCACTCATAAAAATAATTTTTCATTTCATTTTATACTTTTTGGACTTGTAAAATATATTATCTATTTCTTGTGATTCTTTTTGTGATATCAAGATACAAATAGTGATAGTAGTTTGGATTGAGACTGAGTCTAAATTAAAACATTCAATCATGCGTAAAGAGTAAAATCAAGTTCGATCAAGAAGAAGAGAAACAAGATAGCTATACAAGCATGGAAAGTGTAATACAAACATAAAAAGTATGAGAACAATCTTGGCCATTGACCAGATCTAAAAGTTTTAAAATATTTTTTTTTCTCACATTTTTCTGTAATATTTTGGGTCAAGCATGACTTGCCAAATATAGCAATTTTTTTTTTGTAAATAACTTTTGAAATATATGAAAAATTGAGAATTTGAAACAAACACATGTGAGAGTAATTATCATGTGCTTATCTTGAAGATGAAGGTGGAATTTGATTTGCTTCTTCCACCAACTATACAACTTTTATCTTTTAGTTTGTGTTCACGTTTTTATGCTTTATAATTTTCGGTTCGATAATATTCTAATCTATTTTTATCCAAATTATGGTTAATTGCTCGTCTTTTTGAACCTTATGTTTATTTTTCTTCTCTTTGATGTGCAAGTAATTTTCACATAATATTACCCATTACTTCCTGTTATCTTCATTGTCTTTATCTCACTCAACCGCAAACTCTTCCATTAGGTAGACCTAACTACATTGATCAGATTATGTAATTCTTTCCATATGAAATCTCTAAACCTCTCCAAACAGAGGTGTTGCCATTTAGATAGATTAAAATAGACATTTTTACACATCCTTCGCCCACGAACCAAAATTTCCTTTTTTTCTTGCTTTATACAATATTTATATATTATCGTCTGAATTGTATCGTCATGTTGTAGTGTCCAAGTTCAATCTTTAAATGGTAGGATGATGGATAACAATATAGACAAGTCATATAAAGCTGATTGAAGTCTTTCTTTTAGCATCATGATCTTCTTTGCGCAATATAGGTACATGCACTTAAGTTTAAGAATATTTAAACAAACTCTACTTTTAGGAACAATTTTAAACAACTCTACCAAAAATATCCTATTTATCAGAATTGATGTGAATCATTTTAACTGTTCTTTCAAAACTATAATTTAATTTTTAATTTTGCAAGAAGACATTCAATTAAATTTTATCTTAAAATTCTTATTTTTATTTAGTTTTTATGATTATATAAACCACATGAGATATACGTGCATAAATTTAGTGGACTATATAAAATTAGTATCTTAACCAATATCTCAATTTAGTAAAATTGAAAATGATTATGAATGACACCTTAAATGATTAATACTACTTTAATAGTATGGATATACACCTACAAAAGAACAATGTTTGAAAAAGGTTCTGTTCTATGTACAAATCTAAAAGAAAATCCAAGGAACAAGGTAATTTTTCAAAAAGGTACACATGGCACCCATTCCCATGTTCTCTCGTAAGCATTATATTCACTTGACCTCCTCATCTGTGATGATGCTGTGGATTTCAGAATCGGGTGATAGTTTAAACTTGAGAATCTTGTGAAGTTGACAAAAAGGTTTCACTTGCTTTGTTGGAGTTTGACTTGAATCACTTAGTCTTGTTCTAGAGAAAAGATTCACTTCAGATGATCCTGTCTCTTCATTATCCACAGGGGCATCTGCATGTTATCAAATAACTTACTTTAAAGGGGAAGCAAATCAAATTAAAACTTATTTCTATAAAACATGAGCATCTTAACAATTTGAAAGGCATCGTTACTGAGCGATTAAAGGATGACTATTATTCTGAAAACATATCTAATTCAACAATAGATTGGCAAATAGAAAAAAAAAATAGAATAAATATAGAAATAGAGATATTCTTCATAGCTAAATCTTCTACAAGTTCATTTTAGAGTTTACTCGAGACTATAGTTGCACCATGGGTGGAGAAGCAACAATACCAACTTCCAAATATAGATTACAGTTACATGATCTATTACTCCTATATAAAATAGTACGTAGGATAACAGGACGTCAGATGCAGAGTCAATTAACGGATGTTACTAAACATGCCGACAGAGTGCAGCGCTGAGAGAAATTTGGGAAAAAAATATAAATAACAACATTGTAGAAAAATGCCCATGATTTTCAATCTCAATGGAAACAGGAACAAAGACGTTGTAAATCTTTTACTTACACAGGAAATGCGGAAGAATGAGATTAGGAAAACAGTTAACTCTTATAATGAGAAAAATATCCTGACAAGTGAGACATAATGATGGTTTTCAATAAGCTTTTTCAGACTAATTTTGCACACATTAACTGTAACTCACCTTGTTCCGTAAAAGCAAGACATGTGCCAATCGACTCCTCGTATTGCCCAATCTGTAGACAAAAAACCATAAGAAATAACAATCCTTAGATAATCATATTATCCATTCAGCCAATTTATCAAACAAAAATAACAAAAATTGATGGAACCAACTTTAACCAATTGAAAATTGTAGCTGAAATAAATCATTCAAAATTATTTGCCCAATCCTATAGGTAAGCATTGAAGAAACATACATCTAAGAAAATGGATAGGTTTCACTAATCTATATATGACTTCTAACAGATTACACAAGACTACAAAAGCACCAAAATGGCAATATATAACTTAACCCAAAAAATTCTCAATAATAATAAAACGTTAAAGGCAGAAAGTCAGAATTTTAAAGCAGGCAACTTACCAGCTTAAATTTGTCATCAATGATCAATAATGGGTTTAACGTATCAAGGCCCTGTCATTAACAAAAACTAATATAAGCATTCTTAACTTAGGTATAATATAACAAGGCAATAAAGATCACCAGAAAAGTGCGTGAAAGAGAAAAGAAGAAATAAAAGAGAGCATTCACAGAGAAATTAACCATGTATTGAATTGAATTTTTAAATTTCACAATTCCAAAGACATTAACATTATTGAGTTGGACTTTTAAATTAAAATTATTTTTTAAATGTTTTGTTTAGATAAGAAAATTAAAATTTATTGAATTTTAAGTTTTTTGGTTTAGAAAGTATGTTTAATCGGCACAAAAGAGTCAAAATGCAAAATAGAAAGCTTAAACAGCTAAGCAGTGTCATGTCATCTCAATCAAGAGAAATATCCTGTTTATCATAAAATGAAAACAAATTATGGTATCGGGGTTGAAAATCTATTTAGTAGATGAAGTTGATCTACATATAGTGAAAAATATGAAGAAAAGGCAACAGGTTGGAGAACTTACAGTAAGAACATACTTGGCATTTGCTGGAAGGTTAATTAAGTTAGAAACACTATCCAAGTCAAGTAGAACATATTCATCTTGATCCTCATGTTCATATGAAGCTGAATTTGCCTCCATATTCCTGAGCAGAGCAGAGATTGCAAGTAAATACTGACACACGATAGCAATATTTAAGAAAAAATAAAATAAGAACAGATTAAAAACTATGTTTAGTTACTAAAAAGAAGAAAAAAAAAACACGGTCAGAAGCTCTAAAACCATTTTTTACAATTTTAATTTTATCTTTTTATTTATTTATTTTTGTATACTTTTATTTTTGTATTTATTATTTTTTTTATATCTTATTACATGTTTATAAAAAGAAAACAGGCAATGCATATATTAACGGTGGGTATAGCACATGTAAGTAAAACAAATAGGTTAAAAGAGTAATAATAATAAAAGAGAAAATAAAAAGACACAAGGCTTGAGATATGAAACTGTCAATGAAAGGTATGCATCATCAAAGGAAAGCAAGAAAAAAAACAAACAAAAAAAAAACGTATAAGGAAAATGTGCAGCGGATGGAATATGGGGTTAAGGAAGTGGATCCAGAGCCCAAACCCTTTCTTGTCAGAGGCAAAAATGGGCCAAAGCCCTTTTGTCTCTTGCACTCAGAACCAAAGAGACCCAAAGTCTCTCCTTCGAAAAAAGAAAACCTAGGGAAGGGTTTGCTTCCGCGCCGCCACTGCCTCCACCGAACCAGCCGCCGCGACGGTCTCCGCTCGGCCTAAGGTATCGCCGACGACACCACTCGCCGCAAGGACCATCGCCGGCCACCTCGAAAATCTCCTTCTCCCGTCTTCTCTTCATGAGCGAAAGGGAATCACCCTCGCTCCTCCGCGACGCGCCCTCACCGTCACCAACGAGGTCAACCGTCACCGACGCCTCCAGCGGAAGAAACCCATCCTCACGACGGCTCCACCTCACAACGGCAAAACCTAACCGCTTGACGCGTCCTCACCCGCTATCGGAAAACGTTGCCGGCAACTCCTAAACGCGTGACCTTCACTTCCGCTCTCTCAACCGCCACTCAAGGGCCACCACCCCGATTGATTCTCCTATTCCCTTATTTTCTGTTTTGATTGGGTTGGTTTCCCAACGGGTGCGTTGATGATTTCATTATCGAAACTGTTGAAGATGGGGGGGGTTTGGTCGCGACGGCGTTGTGAGTGAGGGAAGGGTGATGATGGTGTTCGGTAACAATGGAGATCATTATAGAAGACAGAGACGACGGTGATTGAATACGCAACTGGAAACTTCGGGTTAAAGATGAAATATGGCAATGCATTGGATGGTGATGGTGGGGAAGATAACCGTGATATATATACACTTCTTTTTGAATATTTACCCAACAATATCATACAGAAATGTGTTTCAACAACAAGTGAAAAATGAGGTATAAAATGCAGCAAGTTGACTCACTAAAACATGATGACACAGGTGCGCAAGCGTTGCTTACCTCTTGGAGCTCCGTAGCTTATAACAACATAAGCTCCTTTCAAGGTTCTTCAAAGAAACAACAAGCAAAAGTTACCAAACAGACAGATTGATCTAACATCAAGTAAGCAAATGTAGCTTCTAATTTTCAAGATTATATGGTACTGTTTGGGAGGATAAAATGGGATTTCCATTAAAGATGCGTTGAACCAATATTTAAGTATTTTGTAGTACTATTTAATGTATGTTTTTTTTTTTTTCTGGGTTCAAGCATCCTTGTGTTCTACTAATATATATCGTAAAAAATAAATATTTTATATCTATTGTTGAATAATTAATTTAGAAAGTGAACATCACTTCATATTTGTATTCGTTTTACATTTTAAATTACCACCGGAATTTTTGTTGTTGTGATTTTGGTCAAATAACAAGTAACAATTTTGTCGAAAAAAAAAATCTATAACGATTAGTCTTAGACTAATTATTAAGAGTAAAGGAACAACTTATTCTCTTGATGTGAATCTGGACAGTTGGAACCAATTTGTGAGACTGCATATCTACCGTCTATCATGCTTCGCTAATAAATAATAATTATACAAGGGAATTTTATATATATATATATATATGAGAATATGGTTGAATATTATATATTTATTAAAAACTTTGTCGATAAATTTTTATTTGATAGATCACTCAAAGCTAAAATTCATTTATAAAAGTTTTGTAAATAATATTTATTAGTTCATCAATAATTATCGACAATATATTTTCTGATAATTATCTATGAATATATAAGATTTCCATTAAAAAATTAAATTATTAAATTTTCATTGTGCTTTAAATCTTCTCCTTAATCAATTTTGGTTTTCATCCCAAACTAAGAATTATAAAAAAATTAAAACACAAACAAAAAATTTATTCACACGTTTATAATTACAAAACAAATTGCAACAAATAGTTTCACTACCATTCTTTAATTTCCTCCTTCATCTTTGTTACATGTTTTAAACAAAAAACATTCATATAAATCATTGTCAAGTTGCATCATGTAAATCCAAAAAAGGAGGTTTGTTGGTGAAAATGAAACAATTAAAGTTTTCTATGCTCGTAAATTTTTATATTGAACCAACATTTAAATTGACTTTTTCTCTCCTTATCCGAACTATTATAATTTTATTATTATTAACTATTAGTTTCTTAGTTTTGTAAATATTAAATTTAAATAAAAAAATGAAAAGCTTGATATATATGAATATATCAAATAATGATTGCAATATTTATGTAAAAAATTAAATTATTTTCTAATTCACGCAGGCAATAATCAACAATCTTAAATAATTCAATAATAAGTAATTTATGGACAATAAAAATCTTATATTGTAAAAGTAAGAAAATATGGAATTAATACTTTTCTATGATTAAAATTATTTTTATCAATAAAATTTAAATGAATTAATTAATCAACTAACACAAAAATTAAAAGAATAATAAAATATCAATAATTCATGGTGAAAAAAATCTTATACTACAATAAAAAAAAATTGAGAAGGATTTGTTTCTACGATTAAAATTATTTTATCAATAAAATTTAAATAAGTAAATTAATTAATTAGCAAAAAAATTAAAAGAGTAATAAAATATCAATAATTAATTGTGAGAAAATATTATACTATAAAAAAAGAAATTTGGATAAATGTTTTCCTATAATTAAAATTATTTTTATCAATAACATTTAAATCAATTAATTAATTAACACAAAAAACTAAAAGAGTGAAAAATATCAATATTTAATTGTGGAAAAAAAATCTTAAACTATTAAAAAAGAAATTTGTAATAAATGTTTCTTTACAATTAAAAATATTTTTATCGATAAAAATTAAATGAGATAATTAATTAATCAACACAAAAATTAAAAGAGTAATAAAATATTAACAATTAAGAGTAAATAAATTATATACTACAAAAGAAAAGAATTCTGGAATAATTATTTTTCTCTAATTAACATTACTTTTATCAATAAAATTTAAATAAATGAATTAATTAATTAACACAAAAGTTAAAAGAGTAATAAAATATCATTTAAATTTAAACGAATGAATTAATTAATTAGCAAAAAATTAAAAGAGTAATAAAATATCAATAATTAATGATGAAAAAATAATATAGTATAAAAGAAAGTAAATTTTGATAAATATTTTTCTATAGTCAAAATTAATTTTACAAATAAATTTAAATGAATTAATTAAGTAATTAACACCCAAATTAAAAATATTAAAACATCAATAATTACTAATGATAATGCATAATTAAAAATATTAATATCATTATCAATAGTAAATATTTTAAATTATTAAAGAATTTTATTGATAAATTTTAATACTGATAAATTTTAACTATGAAAAAATTTATCTGTAATATATATTTCATCGACAAAAAAATATATATCTATAAATGAATTATATAATATTAACATTACGCACACATTTTTCTTGTTAGTAATATATATCTTTTTTATTTATTTTCTTCCTTTTTGTCTTTCTTTTATTTACATTTCTAGTTTACTTATTTGCTCTTCAATTTACGTTGAGTTTCAAACAACAATGTTGTAAAATTTCAAAAATATTTAAAGCTTTTTAAAAAAATCTAATTATTGAAATAAAGTTCATAAATTTTAATTAATATTCACATAAAAAGACAATTTAATAAAACTATATATATTTGTAAAATTGGTTCAAGATATAAATCTTTTATAAACAAACTTTGTGTTAATCATTAATCTTGAATTAAAATACTATAATTATGATTAAAATCCAATTTATTTGTTGATTATATTATAAGAATTCACATAAAGTATATTTGGCTCACTTTAAAAAAAAAATATCTGAACAAACATGGAGTCAAATTCTCGATAAACAGAACCGCAACTTATGTAAAATATGATATTTATTTTTCTTATATTTTTACACTGAAAATAATTTGCTAAACATATTTGACTACTCTTGTCTATATATCTCAAAGATAAGAAAAACTAGAAGACTTACAAATAATAGGAAATTTGAAAATTGTCTACATATTGCAAAGAGTAATTTTGTAAGCAAATACTAAAACAAATTTAATGCTAAATTTACGTTAATCTTAAAGAATTAATGAATTGATCTCGTAAAAAAAATCAGAATGAGAATTTTATTTAAGTTTAAAATTTGTGTAACACAGGTAAAATTAGAAAATTTAACTTTTTAATATCATTCATTCTCTAATTTTCATTTTATTTTTTATATCACAATTGCGTTGGTATGTAATTCCATTCTCTTTAACCCTTTCTTTTCCATTTTCACTTTTTAGATTTTAACAACTCAGCGGCCAAAGGCCAACCTTGAATGTTAAATCTTCTACATATATTTTCTATTTATATTTTTGTAGATAGTTTGCATATTGGTTATGTTAACTGTAATGACACTCGGGCTAGATCCAAAAGAGAGAAGCGTCCACAAAGACCAGCCCATAGAATAATATATCTCAACAAAAAAGAAAAAAAAAATTGAATAATTTGTGGTGGGTGTGATTTGTCTGTGGCGTGACGGCTGAATTGAAGATGACGGTTGGGGCTACTGCTTCCACCAAAATCAAGCAATAGCAAACAGCTTAAACTCCAGCACAAACTCTCAATTTTTGACCTCACAACCTTCTCCAAGCTCTGTCTTTCTTTTTTTCTATGTCTATTTAACATCGTTTGGTTTGGGTCAGCAGCGATCGTAATTATAAATTGGCGAGTTTAAATATCCGTAGGTGGGGTTAATGGAAGTGCAGTTAGTTGGTCAGGGTTTTCGTTTTGATTACGTCCGTAAAAGAAAGAAATGGATTTTCATTCTGTGTGCTGTTGGGTTGGGTGGGTTCAGCGCTTACAAGCTCTTTCATTCGCCTTCTGTTGTTCGTAAGAGAAAGAGGCTTTCGAAGCTTGTGGGTGCGTTGGTTTCCGTAGCGGAAGCCGTGTCCGAATCTGCAGATACCATCGGAATCGTATCCAGAGACGTCAAAGATTTTCTGCAGTCCGATTCAGATCAAATCCCCAATAGCTTGAAGCAAATTTCCAAGATTGCTCGCTCTCAACAATTGTCGGAGTCCTTGGTTGGGGTCACCAGTGCTGTCACCGTCGGAGTCCTGCGCGGTTATCAATCTATCAACCGGACTGGTGGTGAGCAATCCGGTTCAACCGCCGTGGACCGGGTGCTTGACAAAATGTTTACACCAGCTGGGTCAGGTTTTGCTTCGGTAGTTCTTGGAAGCTTTGCTAGGAACCTGGTTCTTGCGTTTTATTCGGATCAACGTAACCACTTTGGTGGAGAATCGAGCTCCAGCAATGAGACTAGTGGTGTCACACATGTTGGATCCAATTCGGATCCTGTTCTTGCTTGGGTGGATGTAGTTTGTGGTGATAAGTGCGGGGAACTGATTGGGAATTGTGTGCAATTGTTTGTGAGCACCGCGGTTGCGGTTTATCTTGATAAGACCATGCATATCAACACCTATGACGATTTCTTTGCTGGCTTAACTAACCCGAAGCATGAGACCAATGTGAGGGAAATCTTGGTTTCTGTTTGTAATGGTGCCGTGGAGACTCTCATCAAGACGTCTCACAAAGTGTTAACAAGTTCAAATGCAGTTATTGGTTCAGGTTCAGGTTCATATTTGGCTATTGGAGAAACTTTGATAAATGAGGACTTGGGTGGAGAAATGTCGTCCGTTGAATCGAAGATTGAATCGAAGGTTGATGATGTTTATGATGAAGAAAAAAAGAGTAGCTGGGTGGGCAAAATTTCGTCAACATTGGCGGTTCCCAGTAATAGGAGGCTTGTTCTTGACCTGACTGGAAGGGTGACGTTTGAGACTGTTAGGTCTTTCATGGAGTTTGTTTTGCAGACATTTTGTGCTTCTGTGATGAGATGTGCTCATGTTGCTCAAGAGGCAGTGCTTGAGATTGTGAGATATCTTGCAGCGAAGTCCTCNGTTATTGTGACTATNTGTCTCTCGTTGTATCTGCACATAATGGGTGGAGGCTGGGCTTTGGTGCCTGCTTAAGTANTTTTTCTGACTACTTTTCATTCACCNAATANATGTGATTGGTAACTAAACTAGAAAATTTTNTGGAGGTGCTGCTTCTTTGGGCTTGCAGCTTTGTCATAATCTCTATATACCATACATGGATTAACTTTGTAAATCTTAATATTATAGATGTACANTGATCATAGAAGGTACGTTTTCTCTTACATTNTAAAGTCANGGGCCAACTCCACAGCTCTCTCATATAAAGCATTCATCAACCATTAATACTATTTGTCTAAGGTGTATCAATCATGATTAGATCTATTCTTGACTTGAAACTTGTTGTAAATACATCCTTCTGTATAGTAAGATGATATGATATTTTCTATTAGCCAGGGCGCATCCTCGGGTCATTTGAACTCTGCCACCCTCTCCCTTTTTGNATATGACAACTCTGTTTCATGTTCTCTTATGGATATAACCACTTTGTTCTATGACGAAACTGAATGGGAAGGTGAAATGCTGACTGAGATTTTCTAATGCCTTGTTAACTTAGTGTGGTTAGAATTCCCTTGTGGCTAATGTTTTTAATCTGCTGTTGGAGGAGCAGATTCGTGTTCTACAATTGCTATTGGTTATTACTGTTACACTTTCTTAATCTGTCCAACTCTGTTTATAGACATTTTGGCATTAGTTGTGCTTAAAGTGCATTTCAACTGACATGCACCCAACCTGTACTTGTAAATTCTTTGAACGCCCTTCGTATTTGAATTATTCATTTCATCATCAATGAAAGTGGAATGTTTGATATCTGGCTGGCAGTGGCAGAGGAAATTGCACTTATGCACGTTTGATATGTAGTTTGCTAGTTTCACATTAGTCAACATTTAAAACAGCTAAAACTAAGTTCTATTGACGAGTCATGCAACATAGGAATTGTAAAGATGTGGTAGTTAGTTATACAATTTGAAGCTATATCAGAAGTTGTAATCGAGTTTAGAAAAAGGATTTCTCAATGTCAACTGTTAAATCAAAACGTTAGGCAGTTATTACTTTACTTTGTTTGTATGAATCAGCTGAACTAGGGTTATTAGATAATTTTTTGTTTTGAGAATGGGGATTCCGATGTAAACAACTGAAGCTTTCATCTGTTAAATCCAACTTTTACGTTTCTAAAAAATAATTTTCTAAAAAAAATCATAAATTTATTACATAGGTTTTGATTATGATTATAAAAACAAAGAAACAGATCTTATCTGATTATTATTTTTCGTTTTTTAAATATTAAATAAATATATTAGATTTACTTTTGTGTTAATTATTATTATTTGACTATTATTTATAAATAATAATGATGATGTATAAATATTTGATTATTATTTATAAATAGATATTCGTGTCATGCATACACATTGGATAAATAATAGTAGATTCACACACCTATACTCATTTAATAAATTTTTTATAATAGAAAAATGAAAAATAATATATTAAATGAGTGTAAAAGTGTTTTCAAATATATTTTCTTCATCCACCTTAGTTAGTCCTGGAACAAACAGTGATTTACCCAAGTTCAGAACATCCTTATTGGTTCTCAGAGCTCTTTGCATTCCAAAATCAATGACGTCACCCACAGTCTTGCCATCATCGGTCTTTCCCCACCATTTCTCAGAGCTCTCCACACGGGGTATTGTCGACTGCGGCTTGAAAAACACGATTTCAAATAAAATATTATTAGAAAGTTTAATTTAAATAAAATTAAACCATAAAATATTAGTATGAATAAAACCATTTTTTCTAATGTAATTTAGATAAAATTAATTTCTTTAAAATCAATATTTATTTTATAAATTTCAATAAAAACATACATTTCTAACATTAAATTATAAATAATTACTCAATTTCTGAGGCTGATATTTGTCCTTGAGACTCTACAATTTGCATGAGATTACGATTCTTATAGATGGTGGTGGGTGGAAGCAACCACACTTGCTTTCTTACACTATATTTGTATCTACGAATACACTATGGATATGGAGGAAATAGGAGAAATACAACCAGTGACATTTTACCTCCTTTATTTCTGTATATGACTTTAACTTTACGTGCATGCATTTGACGTGCATGTTGAAATTGATGGAGGAGAAGGTACTCTTAGGCCAATGTTCATCAAAATTCAAAGGAGTTTGTGGTTATTGTTGTTTGATTTGAGTCATGTCCTAAATCATCTTAGAAATAGTGAAATTATGTTTATTATTATTTATTTTATTGTCATATTTATTGAATTTATATCATTAGGTTTTTTATTAAAATTAAATATTTATTATTATAATAGATATTATAATAATGAGAAATAAGTCTTATATTATTTTAATTTGAGAATAATACATCATTAATTTGGATAGATCAATTTCATATTTAAGTATGTGATAAGAAGGCTCCATTAAACAATTTTATTTTCTACAGTGGTAGTACTTGTTTTCTTCTTTTCTCGTCGCATCTCAATCGAAAGAAAACACCGGTGATCCCAACACACCGCTCCTCGCCGACAATGGTAACGTGTTGCAGTGTAATAGTGCCGAAGAGTTGTCCGAATTTAAAATCAGATATTTGCTTAAAGGCGTGGGTATAAACCACAAACTATTATCGTTCCTTAGCACCAAAGTGGTAACATATTTTAAATTTAATAAAAGAATATATATGTACTGTATTAAAATAAATATTATAAAAAGAATTTAGGTTAACATATAATTGTCCGTAAAATGTTTACATTTTGCATATTATATTATCAAACATTAAAATAAAATAAAAAAGTATTTACTAAAAATGAAAATTAAAGGAAAATAAAATAAAGAATAAAACTAAAACAGTCTCTGGAGATTAATTATTTAACTAAGAAATTTCTTTAAAAAAGTATTATTTACTTAGTTTGCGAGTCAGGGAATGGATTCTCTGGTAGATTTGTTTAGAGTAGTTGAGAAGACAACTGAATAAGTATTGAAGAATAATGGGAAGTTAATGCCTGCAACATAAATAAAGGCTACTTTAAATACCAGTTTATTTCTTCGATACCAGTTTTAAATATCACTCTCTTCAACACTCAACAGATACACTCTCAGAAAATATTAATATCTTGCATTAAATTCAATCTTATGGCTATTCCTCAACTCAAGTCAACAACTATCTCACTTTCTGTTTCTTCTCATCTTCTGTCAATTCATTTATCTAACTTCTCAATCCGAGAGTAGAAATCCCCCTAATAAGTTATTCATTCATAAACATCAGACTTACAAAACTACAAGTTTGCAAGTCGAAATAGTAGCATATAGAAAATAATATGATATATGTAAAACATTAAAATGATATATGTAAGAAAGCAAACGGTTATCAAAATCTAACATATAATACAAAACAATTAACTTTAATTATTATCGTCTTGGGTATAAATATAATCTAGGTTTGCCGTAAGTGTCCTTCTCTTCAAACATTCATCCTCATCAATGCCGTGACAATTATCTTCTCCCAGAACATCCTACGCGTTTGAGAAATATATGAATCAGAACCTTACGAAATATCTACTGAGAATAAAAGAAAAAAAAAAGACTAATGTAAAAGCCAACAAGAACATCATTAAACGCAACGAACCGGATTTAGTGAGGCTCCCCTGCGAAAAGTTGATTCAGGGCGGGCCGCAGCATGGGTGATGATGGAGCTGAGTAACAGAGTCATGAACAATAGGGCTGTGATCTTTCTCATATTTGGTTTGTGTTAGAGAAGAAAACTGAAAAATGGAAGAGAAAGAAGGGAGAGTTTGTGTGTGTTGAATTTATGGTGACTGTGATTTTATAGGGATAAAGGTGTGAACTTTGAAAGGTAAAGAGAGAATTTATTTAATGGGGTGGCAACAAAATTCTCAAGGACCAAAAAGAATCCAAAAAAAGTATTCTCCTTTTTCTTTGTTTAAGAAAAAAATAATTAAACGGTCATATCAATAGTGGGGAAATTTTGAGCAGAACCAAAAGACAGGCACAACTAATGAACCAAAAGAACAAAGCAAGAAAAGAAAGATTCGAACTTCGAAATTCTGCACTTGATAACTAAAAGCTGGAATTTTTGTTATTTATAGGATTACTTCTTTGTCTCTGTTTTTAGAAAGAGGGAAAAGAGTGCCAGAAAACATGAAAGAAAAATGTAGAAAGGAGTAATAAAAGAACAACGTAAATGTGTGCTGTGTTGGCAGTGGCAGATAACTCTGTAATGAACTATTTAACTTTTTTTTCTTATATAGAAAACTATTTTGATGATCAATCAGTATCAAATTCGAGATTTTACTTAGATTAGTAACAGTTGAGTAAACTTAGCTCCTAGATTCAATTATAAATTTGTAAGAATTTATTTGAGATGAAAAAAATTATATATATATATATATATATATATATAATATCTTATTTTAAATAAGTTAATAAAATTATATAACTTTAAATAAATAAAATTTATAATTATATTATTTATAAAAATAAATATTATAAAATATAAATATTTAGATTATTATTATTAATTTTGATGCATTTTATTAAATATATAATTTTAAGTTCGTAAATCATTCTAAATTTATTATTTTACACTATATTATCGATTTTACAATTGATAATATTAAATTTATACTTTCTAATTTAATTTAAAAATCATATTTAAAAATGTAAATTATTCAAATTTATTAGTTAGCTCGAAAATTTGATAACATTATATTAAAATATTCTTTCAATTGCCGAATAAGAAATTGTTTCTAATTTTAATCTCTTTTTCGTAGCAGGAGCATTTGCTTTATAAATGAGCATCTTATAGCCTTTTAAGAATAGGATTTATATTAAAGAAATTACTAGAATGTAAAATATAAAGAAAGTTATGGAACTTAGGTAGGGCACATTAGTTGCAGCATTAATCTTTACCACACTGACTCCCAAGAGTATTTCCATCTCTACTAATTATGGAACTTGTTTCACACACTTTATTGAAACTAAAATATTAATGTAAATGGCATTATAGATATTACATGAATAAAAATTATTAAATTGTTATATTACAAAATTGAATGAAATGAAACCGTGATAATTAAAAATATCATATTGCTAAAATTTTATAATCTAGAAAAATAAATTTACGATAGTTCCAAACACTGTAAACAAAAATTCAAATAAGAATTAGTTAATTTATAAACTAAAAGTTTTTTATTCATAAAATAGTCATTATAAACAAAAATTTAATTAGTAATAAATTAATATTAACTGAACGCTCAACCAAAAATGAAATCAGACCGAATGATCAAAGTATGGTAGAAAATGAACTATCAGTTCAAAATGAATTAACTTTAAAACCATCTCTTTAAATACTTAATTATGATTAATCATATTTAAATCCCGGTCATAATAAAAAAAAATCTCACAAAATCCATAAATAAATGTCCAAAATAAAAGAAAAAAATATATTAATTATGTATTTACTCACTTCATATTTGAATCAAACTTACTTTTACATCAAATAACTTTTAATAAGGACCCCAAACTAGTATTTAAGAAAAGAAATTAGAAATTATATACTAATCTATCTTTAATACGTAATCTGAATTGAAATACGTTAAGTTTAACCTACATTTGAAACAACTTTTTTTTATTCAATCAACTCAAATCTATTATAAACCAGGTTCACTTATGAATTTAATAACACTCACATAAAATTCTATCATAATTTTATTTTCATAAAATATATTTGATTTAGACAAATCTATTTTCTTAAAAAAAATAAAAATTCAATGAGTAGACAATGTTACGTACAAAAACAAAGTAACCCTTATACGTGTCCCCGTGTGATGATGAGTTGTCAAGGCTTCGATTTGTAATTGTTGATTTTTGTAGAAATAAAAAAAAATTAACAACTTTTTTAAAATGTACATGTGATAATTTTGATTAATCTGTTTTAAATATTTTTTTTAAAATAAATTTAAACAAACGAATAAAATAATGAGATATGTTTTGTTATTAAAAATTATTAAAAATTATTTTAAAATATTACGATCTTTTGTAGAAATAGAAGAGTGGTGAAAGTTGACAATGTAGACAGGATTACTGAAAGTGGAATATGATCCCTAATACTCAATCCACAACAAAATCATCTCCAAAGGACAATTAATCTATGTCTATATCAGAACTCTTGTCTTTATGCATCTCTTCAACCTCAATTTTAGCCACTTTTTTCCTTCCTAAAACTAAGCTTCTTGATTGCTTTAATCAATAATTACAAATTCTTTTATGCATATATATGTAACAATTTTTTACTGGCGTTAGTAACAGAACAAATGAAAGTTAACTGGTAAAAATAAATAATTCATTTAAGAAAATTATAGCAACAAATATTTGTACCAAAATAAGAGAGAAAAAAACAAGAATCTACTTCAGCTCGTGAGGATCTAAAACTCGAAATCCACGTTCAGTGTGAGTGTATATCTCATGTCAGATCAAGGATGCAGCTTTCGGCAAAGTTTAATTAAAGCTGTATGTAATCTAGAAAACAAACTCTTGAAGAGAGAGTCAAACATGCTAAACCTCTTTCACACAATATTTGTTTACAAACCAGTTACTACAGGATACATTCGAAGATCGCACTGTTATCTTATCTCTCCTAGGTTTTCTTGCTTTTTCTCTTTCTTTTTTTTAGTGTGTTTTGGTTAGTTCTAATATTTATATTGCTAATTTAATTTACCATTTTATATGTTTTTTTTTTTTAAATTACAGTACTAACTATGGTATTATTCACTACTCTATATTATTATTTTTTTACTATTTATACAAATATTTATTATTGTTTTAATTTATTTTATATCCACTGTGTTTATTAAATCCTTTAAGTATTTCCTGCTTTAACAATTTTCAAAATAATTAACGTTATAATTGTGAATTTTCAATTGTTATTTGATCTTTTATAATTACTTGATATTTATGTAAATGTTATTTGATATTTTATTTTAAGATCTATGTTCATATTTTTTTTAAAATTGACATTAAATTTTTATAATATTATTTTATTTCCTATGTTTTCATTTTTTATTAGCAAAAAAATTGAACTAATACTTGAGATAGTGTAAGAATAAATATAGGTACCTGTGCATATATAAATATATAATTACTCCATAAGGATAAAAATGAAAGATAAATTTTATACCTAACAATAATAAATAGAAAATATAATTTTTTACTTTAAAAATAAAACCAAATATAACCAAACTTAAACTGATGTACTTGGTTTTCAAATGCAAGTTGGTATATTAGTTCATTAGAATTAGCGAAAATTGACAGTTATATTTTGAAGAGAATTATTATAACAAGGTATAGTACGGAATGTACAAAAACAGTGATTAGGCAAACATTGAGAAAAAAAAAACACTCAAAACGGCTTTTAATATTGTGCATAATTAGAATACGTTACTAGAATAACACTTTATGTTGTGTTAACGCAATGGTGGAAGATTTATTTAATTTTGACAGTGTTTCGTTTTAAGTCTTAATCTATACGGTTGGAATTATAAAATTATAAAAGAACTATGATTAATAAATTTGAAATGGAAATTATTTATGCTTTGTGATGGATGGGGTTATATTTGATTTTGTTATTTTTCTTCGGGGCTTGTAATATGTTCCGGTCGGGAATGTCTCCAAGTCCTCCTTCACACTTTTCTCACAAACCGTCTGACTCCTTCCTATCTGCTCTTCGTGATATTGTTCTTTCGGTCGAGCTTGGCCGGGTACCTATTAATTATACTCTGACGCTCAAGTCAGTTTTAATTCTCAAGGTTAGAGATAGAAAGAGAGTGGAATAAATGTGAACCAACCACCTCTTACCTTTGACTCTTATTTATAGTTTTTCTTATGGGCCAATGATTAGTGTAAACTTAATCAAGGCCCAATTGTAGGCCCTTGGAAGCTAATCTCAATTTACCTTAATCCGGAGTTGCTTATGATATTCTTAGTGAGCGCTGACGACCGGACGTTCAACGGTCGTCCTGAGTCATACACGTTTCGCGACGACAGCGCGAGGCTCTCGATAGCCGGTTTATGTCCCGTTCTGACTATCAGTCATACAGACTTCCTTATTGACCGATTTGTGCCGAGCCAAGTTCTTGCCATCGTGGGACGTCCGTCTGCGTCCGTCACCTTTAGTCAGCAACCCTCTGAACCCTAGCTCCTGATGTCCTAACTCTCATAGACCGTCCGTTCGTTTCTGCGACCGCACCGGTATCGACCGGGTTCTATATCTTGATCGTTGGATGGTTATGCGAGCGGTCCGTATGTGGACCTTTTGGTACTGTCCGGTTCCTACCGTACATAATACACGCAGATAAGGAAGATGTAGTATAAAGAGATAGCTAGCCGGTCGGGACAGGGTTTGGTGACGAGCAAAGGTTGAACGGTGGCCGATCGATGGAGCGATTCTGACAATTCTGACAGTGAAAGAATATTAAAGAAAACATTAAAAGGTAATTAATAGTATGATTTTAATGGATGAATATTGCGTAAGGAAAAATAGAAGATACGGTATTTATGAGCATTTAATGCTAATTATTGAGAACAATACCTATAAATACAATATTAATGATCAAGTAAAACACTTTTTTTCTAATAATATTCATTTTGACCTTCTTGAAACCTATCTGACTTGAATGTTAGAATGTTTCCAACAAGTTACAACCGTTCGATATCATGAAAAAAATCTTCTACAGATTTTGGAAGATTGGCGAATCAAGAGAAAACTTGAATTGTTTATAGTTTCGGATCTTACAACAAAACAACAGATAAAAAAAAGTAATATGGTGATGGACTTTGACCATAGTTATAATGATAAATGAGAATTATAGTTGATTTTCAATTTTGTCGGCGTCATTATCCACAAGAAAATATTGAATGTTTTCCTTATTGTGAACAACATGTCTATATGTTAATCTAGATTTGGACTCTGTTTGATTCATTTCATTTCTGATGAGTGCAAATTTTAGTATAACTCTCTAGCACTTAAAAGATGGAAACTAGTCTAAGTCTCTACCACTCCGCTCACTTCAATCGGTTTTGTTATTTCAACTGAATTTGGGGCCATAATTGTTATGTGCATGTGCTCAACATTCCATAGGGAGATTTTTCGGGGGTTACTCCCTGTACCTCCCCAATTCCATCCCTCACCCCCCAATTTTTTTAGATTTTTTTTTAAATACAAAAATAACCTTTTAGTTTTTTTTTTTTATTTTTACCTTTATATCCCTATTTATTAAAGTTAACCTACCTTGCCTCTTTTACACTCTGAACACACACAGACTCAAGATTCCCTCCTTCGCGTATTCCCACCCCCACCAAAGCTTTCATTTTCAAATGCTCTCTGCAACTCTCACTCTCCCAGTCCTCCTCTGAACCTGCTGTTGCTTTGTGCGGCCTGTTGGTGTGCGGTGGGTGGCGGTGCGGTGAGTGTGTGGCGGTCCGGCACGGTGCAGAGAGGTGTAGACGTTGGTTTCGTTATTTTCGTTTCTTCTATTTTTTTTTAATGTATGTAATGTGTAGGATTGGGTAGCCTTCTCTATTGTTGATATTTGGTTGGTGTGTTTATTGAGGTTTTTGTGGTCTGCTGTTGAGTTCCGTGTTATTTGTGTGCTCTGTGTTGTGTGGAATGAAGAAGACGTCCAGGCACTGAAACGGATGTCGATATCCGTTGACGGATTTTCCTATTTTTATGTTTTTAGTTTATTTTATAAGTAATTATATTTTAACTTTTTATTTTCAATTAATTTTGTTACGTTTTTAAATTTTCTTATTAGTTTATTGTATTTATAATTAATTTATAAAGTATTTAAATTTAATTTAATTTTATAATATATTATTTAATTATATCTAAATTAAAATTAATTTANTTAATAAAATAATTATTATTAAATTATTGAAAAAATATGAATAATTTAATGAAATAATTATTAATTTAATTAAATATCGTGAAAAATAAATAACAATATATATATAGATCTTTAAATATACATTATTAAAATACGTTAAAAATATATTTAAAAATAATACATCAAAACATATAAATTCCATTATTAAAATATTTGAAAATTAATATAAAAAGTAAACTAATAAAAACAAATCTTAAAAAATAAAACTAATAAAATAAAAATCTAATAAAAACAAATCGTAAAAAATAAAACTAATAAAAACAAATCTTAAAATATAAATCTTAAAAAAATAAAACTAATTAAAACAAATCCTAAAAAAATTGAAACTAATAAAAACAAATCGTAAAAAATAAAACTAATAAAAACAAATCTTAAAAAATAAAACTAACAAAAACATAATCTAAAATAATCTAGAAAACGCTTAAACGGATGTGGGAATCCGTAAACGGATGTCAACATCCATTTAAGGGTAAGCGGAAGTCACCATCCGTTTAGCGGTTTTACGAAAGTATTATTAACCTCGACTCGAAGAAGATCGCTGGTTAAAGGTTGGATACAACACCACCAATGCAATGCAGAGATATAATAATTCAAGGACAAATTCTTCCAGAGAAATCGATATCTCAATTATCACTTGAAATACAAGAAAAATGAGAGAAAAAATTTCTAGAAAATAGAACAAAGAATTCCTGAGAAGAAAGCGTAAAGATGAAAGCATGAAGATAAAAAAAGGAATAAATAGGTTATGTGGGGGTGGGAGAATAAAATCATAAAATTTTATTTCTAAATATAAATTTTTGCTAAAGGATAAAATTGGAATAGAAAAAATAAAAAAAAGGGTAAAAATGAAATGGGGGTGGGGGATGAAATTGGGGAGGTACAGGGAGTAACCCCCAGAATTTTCTTGCTTGGTGTTTTGTTCGGCCTGGTTTACAAAGGCGACAGAAAAAAGACACAAAAAAGGAGGCCCAACTTAAGTGTGAAAACAAAAACAAGCTCGGGTTCCATGTTGGACCAATTCCAAGAAAACCAAGCCCAATAATAGTTATGGTGATTTTATGATGTTGGATATTGTTATATTTTTCCATCATTTGGAAATATTAGTAAATTATAGATGTAGAAATGATTGAAAGAAACTTTTTTTATATTTTAGGATTTACATTTTGTTCTTGTATATAAATGAATTAGGTGATGGTACGTAATTGAGTCTGTTTTAAAAAGATAATCCATGTCGAACCACGTGAATGAGGCGATTTCAATAATAAACTCGTGCTTCATGTTTCTTCAACATAATAGGACCAGACTACCTAGCCAAAAGCAAAATAGAGGTACCTAAAGTAACCCCTTGCAATTTTCTTTCTTCCTATACCTCTCATCTTTCTTCACTATTTTACTTTTTTTGCATCCAAATATCTACTTGCTTTTTTCTCTTCCTCACTTTTTATCTCCTTCCTGTTCACATGGTTTTGCTTACCGCGTTCCTCCTTCCACCATATTTTTCAGCAATCATTGTACTTCTACCCTTAAAATAAAGCCAGCCACACATGTGTGGATTCAGCATAAAAAAAAAAAAAGTCAATAAATTAAGAGACAAATATGAATTTATATCCACATATATTTTTATTGATAAGAGATCTTTTAGAATGATACCAAAAATAAATTTGTGAGAACTTAGTCCAAAACGAAAAATATCTATGTGTATCAAAATATGTATACATTGAACCTCTCCAACAATGTGAGTCAAAAGTCTTCGACCTTTGTTATCTACATATATTTCTATTGATATGAGGTCTTTTAGAATGATATCAAAAATAAATTCGTGAGGACTTGGTTCAAAGCGGATAATATTTATATATACAAAGATATGTATATATTGAACCTCCCCAACAATGTGAGCCAAGAGTCTTCGACCTTCGTTCATCTTGTTTAACCATGCCAGTCATGCGTTTTTCTTTCAATTGTAGTGCTTTGCAGTAATAGTAATCATTTAAAAACTCAGCCTGAGAATATTCCTCAAATTGTTACACTCTATTTCAACTCTTTAACTCACCAGCTATATATATATATATATATATATATATATATATATATATATATATATATATATATATATATATATATATATATATATATTACGGCTGAGCAGAATCTCAACTAACACTCTGTTTCCTTTCCTGGTTTGGCACGAAATGGTTTTATACGGATGTTTCTTACACTTGTCACTATTTCTATATTCCTTCCTTCGACTAACTTATTCTCAACACATTCACGCGTAAATACAGTTTTCATATTTTCTAGACGAATAATAAATAAAGAAGATAATGGTATATTTACAGACAGGATATTGGGTATGCTTATTTTTCCTTTGGAGCGACCAAATAATTAATTGAACTCATATTACCAAAAACATAAACTTTAACTGAAAAAGAAATATGTCATAGTGATATGCAAAATAATATAATATTTAAGGTTAAGAGGAGTTAGCAATTATACTCTCAAGTGTTTGATTTGAAGTTGATGAACTAAAGTTTGAGTTAAAAGTATGTTGAGAACTTAATCTTGTCCAGAAAAAAGCTAGTAGAACATAGTTTATATTTGGATATTTCTTTGTCCAAAATTATATGTTTAATGAAATGAAAATCATTCATTTAAAGCTAATCAAGAGTACTTTAATTGTGTAATGGCTTAAAAGGGTTTCAAATTTATCGAAGGGATTAAATGTCTACGTATACAAATTTGTAAAAGAATAATAAATGGTTATTTTATTAAAATCCAAACGTAAAATATTAAATCTCTGCTTCCAAAATAAGCTCTATTTTGGGAATAATATTAATGATAAAATGGTTTCTTGAGACAACCAAACATATAAAAACATGTATAAGGCACAATATCTTGATGTTCCAAAGTGAAGTTTATATATAAAGTCACCAAATATAATCAGTCACATATGATAGTGGCATCCTTAAGTAGCCTGGTCTTAAATGTAACAAAGGTTAATTTGAATCATATAGATTCACCAGTCTATTTCCCTTTATTATATTGATTTAATTAGTTCATAAAAAAATTAACAAAAAAATATAAAATTAATAAACTAATCTCATTACGTTATAATAATGTTAAAAAGCTATTTTAACAGCAATTGAAGGTGACTTTTTAACTTTTAACTACGTTAATTATTTATATCTCTTTCAAAATATAAAACAATCATAACAACAGAGAGAGTAAGTAGGAAAATATATTTGTTTTCCAACCTTGTTTCCAACTCCTATTATGATTCTAGTAACCTAGAGATTCTCCTACCTCAAGACTTTTTTAAGTACCATTATACTCCGAACAATACAATACGTAGCTGCTTGGCCATTTCCATACAATACGTGCGTATGATAGCATGTACAACACAAGGCCATTTTCATACACATTATTTAGTAATTTAATGCTACTGAAAGACTGTCCTACCAAAAGTATGACAGAAAGAAAGAAAAAATAACGTGAATTTTTTCAACCACTTCTATTGATGTACTAATTAATATCAGAATTGCGGTTAAGCAATATTTTGCTTTTAACATAGTGGGAGATGGATATAGCTGAATTTAAAGATAAAACAATATATTTAGCATTAATGATAGACATAATGATAAATAATTTGCGTATGCGCGAAGATGACCTACTACCAAATCCGGCCACTTGTGTTAATTAGATGTCATAAATAAGAAAATTAGATGGTTTAAGTTTAAGTGGTTTGGGTTAGAATGGAAGATGAACGTCATCAACGTATACTCCCAATCATTGGACATTCATAGACACACTCCCACACGTGTCAAGCGTGGACCCCTGCTCGTAATTTTACCTTCGCCCGTAAGCTTAAAATGCAGGGACCCACTGGCTGAGGTCACCGAATAAAAAAGTAATTCCACCACCCTAGTGCTCACTGACTCAAAAGCCATCCCATGTACAACATAGGTTTTCAACACCATTTCCCATAATACCCTCTTAACCCTACTCAATTACGCAGCTTTAGCCCTACCGCATCTCCTTAAATACGACTACCCTAAGCTGCGTTTCTTCCCTTTCTCCCTCCTTCCTTTCCCCCTCCCAAGTTTCCGACCATGCTTTCTCATCTTACCTCTTCCGATTCTATGCTGGGAAATGCATTCCCCGCGTTCGACTATGCTCTCACGCCCTGGGATGGGCCTGATTTTTTGCCCTTCAACCCCACTAGCCCCAACCCCGTCACCTCCAGTTCCGCTTCGGACGACCCCAAAACAACCCCTGCCCACCAAAAACCGCCCTCGGACCAGTCCAACCGGGTTGTGTCCCTCATGGAGGAGCGAAAACGCAGGAGAATGATATCGAACCGGGATTCGGCCCGAAGGTCACGCATGCGTAAACAGAGACACCTAGAGAACTTACGGAACCAGATGAACCTGTTTCGGGTTGAAAACCGGGAACTGAACAACGGGTTTCAGTTCCTCCTTCACCACTGTAACCGTCTACGAACCGAAAACGAGTGGCTCCGGTCCGAACGAACCATGCTCCGGCAAAAACTGGCCGACATAAATCAAATTTTGCTCTTCCGACAATTGCAACCATTTTCCACTGCATGGCCGTGCAATATTGTCATGGCAGAATAAACCTTTGATCACCATTAACCACATAAACTACTAATCACAATTCGGCGTTCCTTAAGTAACTAAAGACAGTAACTTGTCTTAATTTATTTTCTGTGTAAAATATTTAGAGTAGTTAAAGGTGAAGTAGGGTGGGTGGTACGTACCGGTTCTTTTTTTGGAAACACGGTTACGGTTTTGGAAAATACATGTTATTTTTTTTCAAAACCAGAAGGGTTATTAGTTATTATACTATGTAAAGCATTACTTACTGTGAATGTAGCTTTTTGTGGTTGTTTTGCTGATCAAATGTTAATAAGAAATTAAATCATCTTTAAATAAAAGAATTATTGTCACCAAGAGCAAAATATAGAGCCGTCATAAAAATTACTATGAATATATTTATATTTTTGTATATGTATATTTATATTGTCTATTATCCATTCTTCACTTTCTGGAGTTACAATTCGTTAACTCGAGGTAGTGCTGCGGAGTCCAAATCATACCAGTAAGAATAAAAATGGCAGCTAACCCGAGAGTAAAAGGGAAAAAATTAAACATAATCAGATGACATAATATTGACCCGATTCGAGTCCAATGCCCTAAAAATACGCACACTCAGATCAAATAAACATACATCTGACGTGTACTGCATGAAGTGCTCGAACTAAAACATTTATAATTCGTGATATAATGTAATAAAAAATGAAAGTGAGTGGTAATAATTGTTAATTAAGTATTTAATATATATCATGAATTATAATAATGTTTATGTCATTACTCTGTAACTCAATTCTAATAGCTGGCATGCAAACAGTAGGTGCCGATATCGTTTGTCATGCAATGTTCAATTAAACGTTTCTTAATGTCCAAAATGCCTTCTCTAATCTCCACTGCTTTCCTGTTGAAGTGAACGTGTATATTATAAGAGGGTCTAATATTATTTTTAATATTTGAATTTATCTTTGTTAGACTCTCCAATTGAACTTGCAAACTCAAGAAGCAATATCCATATAATAGATTTGAGAACACATTTAACTCATAAATTTAAAGAAATATATGTTTATGTATATTTCATTATATACATTACTCGTCTACCAGAAATATTTATGATATTCGAATTCAATTACATAAAAAAATTGACATAGTTCTCAACTAAAATCCTTAAAATAAATTAATGAATCTTCACTTTGTGTAATATTTAACTTTCTTATTTTTATTCCATATGAAACTTAGATTCATGTTTAAATTTTTAACATTTATCTCCTCCCTTAACTTAATCATTCATAGTTTTATATGTTTTACTCAACTCTTTTCATCTTAACATCGTTTAATCAACCATTACCCAAACATATATATCATTTACTAAACTAAAACGTGTCTTGTGTCCTATCACGAAACACTACTAATATCGGGACCCTACATATACATTATTCATTGCTTCCTTATTCAACTTCCTTCTGTCACAAGATTATAATTTACCCAGTAAGAGTCCATAACTTTGTTAGTAAAGTGTTGATTTTGAGTTTTCTATCTTTTTCCCCATAGATTTCCCTAACGCCTCATAATTTCTACTCTTGTCTCGCACAAAAATTGACGTTCATAAATTATTTTGGCTTTAGACCACTAATTTCCCTATAAGATCTTCAACCATTAATATTTATGTTTGAAACAATGAATTATTTTAAATATATATTAATTCAATTGAAAGTGAAAATTAGAATCTATACAATTTAAAAAAAAAAGATAAATATATCTATACTATTCATGAAAAACTAGTACGTCACCACCTTCAATCAAGCAAAAGCAAAAACTCCATCCCTCTTTATCTTTAATAGAAGATTATTGGTTTGGATTGAGAGCAATCAATAAAGAAAAACAAGTAATACTAATATATTATAAAGTGATAGGTGCATGACTTTAAAATCATTTATTTTAAACATGAGGGGTCCAAGGCTATATAATCAGAGACGTAAATAAAATCACAATTTAATAAACAGTCTATTAAAATGGAATAAACAAAGAACATCTCTACACCTAATTAATTTGATGGTTTTTCAAGAAATTGCGTAATATACAATTAATCACACGTATAATAATGTTATATTATATATCTCTTTCACTACTTTAGTTTCACATAACACTTCGAATTCAGGAGGTGTGGAAAATGAATATTCTGAGGTATATTTTGTTGGAAGGAGATTGTGGACGTATTTCGTCACAACTGCTGCATTCGATTGGCTATAACTGTGAAAAACTTGGGGAGTTGTTTTACTTTAATTATTTTTAATTGAATAAAAACAGATCAAAAGTGGGCTTAAGTAAATACTTTGTGTATAATAAAAGATAGTCTGACGTAATAGTTGTCGAAAATAATGGCAATAAAAATTAATTTAATTTCGGAAATTACAATATAGATATGAAATAACTTTCTTCATTCAATTGGAGGAGGGGTCTGTTAATAATTTGAAGGCAGTCAGATTGAATATTGTTTAAGCCAGGTGGTGTGATGATGAACTGACGTGATACAAGTAGTAAGCATATTTAAGGTTTTTTTTATATTTTATTAATTATTTTTCATTAATAATATAAATGATTTTAATATATACGGTAAAACTATTACCTATGAAATGAAGTATTTTTTTGCTGATTTTTTTAAATAGTTAATTTTAGTATTATTTTTCGAAGGCAACACAATTACCATTTTTTTCCTAAACAGTTGTATGCAAATAACATATTAGAATTAATACGTAGTCAGTGAAAACTGGGTCAGATTCTTAAACAATGTCTCGAGCTTTAATTTTCTCAACAAAATATATAATTACTAGAATTGTTTTTTTTTTTTTTACTGAAGTTAGTAATGGAGAGTAGGTATGCCAAAAGTCAGTACATATGTTATAATATAAAAAAGGTAAAAAGAACTAAGAAAAATATATAAAGAAGAGGCATGCATATCCTTTTGCTTTCGTAAAAGTCACCAGAGTAAGGTTTTCTAATTATATAAAAAGTAATATTAACTGTTAATGAGGCATGGGAAACAACATAAGTCTTTCTTATTTCTTAAAACTTCATGGAAATTCACTAATAATGAATTTAGCGTTTCCATTTATTTTAGATTCTGAATAACAAGAGAAAGATAAATAAATTTTACATTCAAGTTATATGCATATATATCACTATATAAGCAAAGTAATATTCTCTATTTAATCCATTGTTTTAACTATAGATCATTACAATTATCTAATTATGATATAAATATATATCGGAAACATTCTTCAATATCTCTTGAAATGTTGCTATTAAATATATTTAACTCCTAATCTAATTTACATATAATAAATAATAATATTATGAGAATAATCAGAACACATGGTAAAAACATCAAATTATAACAAAATAGATAAAAAAAAAAAAAAAATTGAAGATATGAAAAACAAAAACGGTAAATAACAGTAAATTAAAAGCCAAAAATTAATGAAAACGGTTGAGATTCCTAAAAATAATAATGTTTTAAAATTTAATATATTTTATGTACTTAACCTCTCAAAATTTTGTGTACATCTATATAAAAACTTTGATGCCTCAAAATATTTGTAAAAATATGTCTCAATTAATAACATACTTAAACCCAAAAAATTTCATTGCAATCAGAAAGAGATATTCACTGTTACATAACACTCAAAAACCACCAAAATTGATGACATGAAAGATTAATTTTACACTAATAAATCATACAATACGTTTATATGCATAAATCGTACAATATTATCAGTGGGGATTGAGATGAGCCTTGATTCCCCAAATTTTATATATAAATATAAATTAAAATATGTTTTTTTTTTAAAAAAAAATTTAATATATTTTATATGTTTAATTACTTCTAAAAAATTTTATACATCTATACAAAGGTTTTTATGTCCAAATATTTGTTGAACATCCATCACTAAAAACCGCCTAAGTTCATATGCATAACCACCTAATTTCATATTTAAGTCTACGTAAAGTCTAAAATGAAACAATTACTCAAATAGTCTTGTAATTAAGTTTTAGAAATTGTAGTACTAGTCGAAAAATATATTTAAAATGAATTAAAATATGAGATGTGAGTTTTACTTCCTTGACTTAAGAATTAAAAGGGTGGATATATAGTTAATAATTGAAGGATTATTTAAATAAATTTTATTATTTAATGTCATTATATGTAATTGAAAGCACATATAAACCTAACCCGTATATAATATATATTAAAAACGGAAACTGGCATATTTGTAATGGAAACAATCCATTTTACTCTGATCCTGGAAACATTTTCGTTCAATTAGAATTGAGTCAGTCACTATCGGTGGAGTTAGGTATTAGTTCCAGCCATTTCAAATCCATGCCTTCGTCTTAATCTTTGTCCTCTCTTGGTTGCGTGTTCTCCTTCTTTGCTTCCAGATTGCATTCTGCACCTTCTTTCAAAACTCATGCAGATCTTTAAAGTTTTCGATAATGACAAATATTAATTATTTTATACTCAATCTTTAAAATCTACATTTTACGGAGATATAAATCTTTTAATGCAAGGGCTCTGCATTAAATATCAATCACCATATTCGGCAAATAAATAATTCACCTTGACAAAAAAATAACGTGATATTATGATATATAAATGAGTATAAATTTTTATCTTACAATTCTGTTTATAGAATTTAATTAAATTAAAGTTTTTTTTAACATAATATTAAAATCATATAAGTTAAAATTCATCATTTATTAAATTTATTATATGTTATGGGACTATCTATTAATATATAGTTTCAAATATATATATATATATATATATATATATATATATATATATATATATATATATATATATATATATATATATATATTAAGTTATAAATCTTAATTTAATTACATATAACATAATTTCGTAATATATCTATGATTTAATTTAGATCAATTTCCACGCCTTTCTCTTTTTATTTTTCACAATTTTTTTTTAATGCAAACTAATTATAAATGAATAAATCTCTGGTCCTAAATAATTCATTATTGAATAATATAATCAATTGCCTGCGTGTTACGATAATCTAAATAAAAAAATTGTCTTAACATTTTACAAAGAATTGTTGTTCAGTTTCTATTGTACAAGTTCATTATAATTTAATTTGTTCTGAAAAACCTTTGAAGACAGGTTTCGTTCAACGACATCAAAGTATAAACTTGTAACCTAACAAACGACTTTTTTTTTTTTAAAAGTTAAATAAGATGTTTATATACTTCCAAAATCGATATGTAACAAAATTATAATCCCTACATCTTTTTAGTATTTTTATATTCGAGATTTAATAAATATGTCAATTTCTGATTGTTTTTTAATAAATAATTTTTAAATGTTAATTTTAACCTGTCATAATCATCATAATGATGATGAGGACAATTATATGTGTTAACACTATCAATTCAAAAGTTATAAAACGATAAAATTAACAAATTAACTCAATTTTTGATACAAAAGTATTAGAAAATTCAATAATTTATGAATTTGAATAATAGTAAATTTTAGATTTTTGTTTTATTTTTGTTTCCTTTCAATAATTTATCCAATAAAGAAAAGTTTTGGTGAAGAAACCCTAGAGAAGATGTTATTCTTAAAGCCGTCTATAAAATATTTGTATTAATGTCCGTGTGGACCTTGAACACTGCATACCTACTTTTGAGTCCAATACTACCATTACCAGTCACATAGCTTCTGCATGCCTTTGCTTTAAAATACTACTTAGACAAACTACTCTTACTCCATACTTCACTTTCTCACATAATCAATGAAGAGTAAATTAAGTTGAATTATCGGTACTTTTGGCTGAAAGTGAGAAGAACAGTTGATGAAAAACAGAACGAAACCTATGCATTTCCATATAATTTTAAAAATGAAAATGAGTTTATTTTGCATGATCTGATATTACCATGAACTATCTAATGTAAATAAGATTGTTGGACCTCTTTCTATATAAAGTATCGGATCAAATAAGGTTATGTCCATTGGTAAAAGTGCCTTAGCCTCTAAGACAATTTGTTGTCCTATAAACAATGACTGTGAAATGAATATGATGATGATGATACTAATAAATATGTTTTTTCTTAATTTTTAATTTTTTATTCATAAAAGATTACAAAATAGAAAAAATAATTCGTGAAAATAAATATAAATATAAATATTAGAAAATAGTATTTCAAAAATTCAACTTATAGTAATTTTTTTTTACTAAATAATAATATTACGTTATAGAAAATTTCAACAAAGAAAATGTCCTTGCACTATTTAATTCAATTAAGTGGGTTCATTTTTTGTAGCCATAATTTGTGGCTAACCTATCCATTGTAATCTGTTCTCTTAATTAAACCCTCTCATGTTGTTGAAAATTTATTTATTTTATTAGAATTTTAATATATTTGTATGACTATAATTAATTATGCTTAACTTAAAATAATTACACTTTCAATATTTTGGCGTAATTTATACTATTGAGTGAATTTATTAAATTATGTGTCTTTAGTAAAAAAAATTTAATGAATTGCTTGATAAATCTAAAATCATAGAATATATATATATGATGTTCTATATCAAATTTATTTTATGAATAAAAATATTTTTTTGGAATATTTATAGTTTTAGTTTCTAATCGATTTTAAATTATTTTATTTCATTTTTATTTACACATCAATCATTTTAATTACATATAATACTGATGAAAAGGAATCTTCACGTTTAGAAAGGATGCTATTAATAAAAACAACAGCGACAATATAATAAAAGTTTCAGCCAAGAAAAAGTTGTTTTCATTTTATTTATGATTAAGACCATCCAATAATTTTATTTATTTTTTGCGTAAGAATCTTAAAAAATGATCGCTATAATCTTAAAAAACACAGATATATAAGTAAATTGCACCCGTGAATGGTTAGAAGATTATGGGACTTTTACGACAATTTAAGTCTACGAAAGGTGTTTTGTTTTATTTTTATTAGAATTTTTTTTTTAATAATTTTTTAATAATTTTTTGACAATACATATCTAACAAATTATGATTCTTTTGTTTCAAATATTTTTTTAAATATAAATTTAAATAAATCAATAAAATAATCAAATGTATCTAGTAGTAAAAAAATTGTTAAAATGATTTGAGAAAAATATCATATGACAATTTTATTAGTAATAGACATCTGTTTCATACACACTGCAGAAGTTGTTTCTTATTTTATATTAAACACCTTTTCGGTGGCATTTCAAATCATACCTAGTTCTTATAGAATGACAAAGAAAAATTGCTCTGTCCAAAAAGAAAACAATGCAAAATTGTCATTGTCGTACCCAAATCGCGTAGGCAATTGCAAATTTGTCATATATCTTCATCCAAGTTGATTTCATCCTTTTGTGTGTGTGCTTTCTTATCTTCGTGTCTACTTTCCTTTTTTACTTTTCATACACACAAAACAGTAGCCATATATTCGTTTATTGTAATTTGTTTTTTAATTAAATATGATTTTGAACGAATTAATAATGAATTAGTAATTGTGAAGGTATCTATTTTATCAAATAACTTTTTCAGTTAAAAATTATGTTCCTACAATACAATAAACATAAATACAAATTTTATTAAAAGATAACATTGTCAAACTAAAAAGTGTGCCTTTATATAATAGTATAAGAAAATTCAGCATTAAATACGTATTTCGCTTGTTATTTTGTGAATGTGGTTTGTAGACACAGGAAAGTTTGTTAGAATAGGATTGTTTTTGTAAACAAAAGATAAAAAAAAATTAAATATATTTTTAGTTTTTAAACTGATATGAAAATTAGGTCAACATAAAAATTTGATATATATATATATTTTTTAAATCAGTTATATTGATAGAAACCGTCTAAATGTTAATATTAAAAGTATGTATGATTAATTTTTAAAGTTTAGAAACTAAAATATATTTAATTTTGAATAAATATAAATTTTAATTTGTTAACGAACTAAAAATATATTTAATAAAAGAATATGGCAGGGTAAATAGGTAAAAATCACTGTAAATAGCACGGGCTTCCATTGATTTGGAAATATGGGCCTTAACCTTCAAGCTGTTTTGCTTCCGATGGTGGCCCAATTATCATGTGTAGACTCACTTGGGTCTGAAGAACAAGAATAATAATTTAGAATTAGGGTTTTTTTTGTTATCCCGGTATTTCTTCAGCCTGCGTCGCCGTGTTTCCAAATCTTTCCGCAGAGCGTTTCTTTCATGGGACATGTCTTGTATCCTGCGTGCCTTTTTCTAATTTCTAATTCTCGTTGTGTTTGTCCCTTCTTCCTTTTTACATTTTAATTTTCGTTTCTTCAAATCTGAAATTTTCAATGCACGTTCTTTCCCCTTTTTTGTTACTATGAAGGCTGTGATGACCGATAACATTTCTCGATCCTGATAACGACCAAAGCAAGTTGTTTGCTCTGTGATGACAGTGTTTGTGCGTGTCTGAGCCTACCTTTCAACTTTTAACTGTTGGAGCAATTTTGACAAATCATTTCATCAGTTTTTTATTTGCAGTTTATTTATGGTGCAAGATCGTTAGTTCCCTCGTCAAAGCACTTGCTCTATCTTCTGCTTTGAATACTGCTATATCCATTAATCCATGTGCTAGAGTTTTGCTAGGCATGCTGCAAGGAATGTTTTTTCTTTTTGGTCACATGACTTGTGTCTTTGCATTGCGCCTTAAGATTTAGCCTGTGTCCTGTGGACGAGATATCTTCTCTTTTTCTTTATTCATGCGTTAAGGTCTAAATAAAAGGATTTCAGGACTTGTATCAGTATCTTCTTTAACCTTTCCGAAGATACATTCCTTGATGAAATTAAGAACAGTGTCAATTTCTAAAATTTTCGTATACCCAAAATCAATTAGATAAAAAAGATGTTAAATATCACAACAAATAATAGAATCTAAGATCACGATATAACAATCTAAATCTTTCTATTGAAAATCGCTTCTTCCTACACCGGGAGCTCTGTTTTTGTATTACTCTTCTATAACTTTGTTCTGTAAATTGAAGGTCTTAATGTTATATACGTCAAAAAAACATTTAAACGATGTCATTTAACTTTTTATTTTACATTGTTCGATCCCACTTTAAGAGTATCAAGAGGCTGATAGAAATAATTCATGCATATCTAAAATATCAGTGATGGGATTATTAAGAAAAACAGAAAACAGAGAAAATGATAAAAACTTGGAGAGTGCTATCGCTGGAAGATATGAGCGCCAATTTGGAGAAGACTACGTATTGCTGAAAGATATGAAGATACCAAAACCAAGAGCAATAGCAAAAGCATGATCCATGTTTCTAATTACTAGTAATATGTCTCATGATCCATTGAAATTGTTTATGTCATATGATTTTGAATAGGCTTTTAGCTATTTATCTGTTTTTTGACCAGAGAGATGAGGTAAGATGCATATTACGTTAGTAAATAATTGTCACCAGACTTCGTTAATATTTGAAATTTGATTACTGTGGAGTTTATTAGCTAAATAACTGATATTACAACTAGAAAATTTCATTGACAATAACAATTGGCACAGTTATACGGATCAACAAGAAGTATCAATACCCTTTAATTTTTCAGAAAATGATACCCCAGATAGATGACTTATCAGTGCAGTAGCAGTGAATTACCTCAAAGCCAACAACGGTGATAAAAAGGCATGAAGATACGCTTCCCATCGCCCCACACGAAAAGGATGGTGAAATGTAAAGAAAGCAAAGTTTGCCGAGGCATTGCAGAAGCTACTTTACTGGCCATGCCACATAATTTTCAGGCAAACTGTTAATTGGTCTCTGGTATTTGGTGAGTGGATATACTCATCATTACCACTATAAAAAAGAGTGTCTCTTTATCTTTCTCAACATTCCTCCTAGTCTTGTTCTGCTTCTTTTTTCACTGCCAAAAACTCCCTCACCCATCTCTTTTTCTCAAACCAAATCATGGGCTCTAGAATTTCTGTCTCCATGAACTCGGCCACGCAAATTTGCATGCAAACTAATGATGATATTCATCAAAGTGAATCTAAATTTAAGGTTTTTGTATGGGCAATCCCCATTAATTGCACAGTCTGTATGAGACTGAAATAAAGTGTATACGAGTTGCTTCTAAAGTGGGGACTCACAGGAGCCAAATTGAATTCAAACCCGATGCCCAAAACACTCAGTTCTTTACTAAATTGTAACTGCAAATTTGTAAAAGAACTAATAAAACTATACTTGTGAGGCCAAAAAATAAAAAGGAAGAAAAAAACCTTGAATAGCACTAGAACTCCGTATGCATTCTTTCGTGTTTGTTGCTGCTGTTTTGGTTCTTATGGCGTTGTCGTACATGTGGACCTCAAAGGATATTGTTGTTTAGCGATTCCAGTACTTTACTGTCTGTACTGATATTAAATAACCAGCGATGATGTCTTGCAAGCCTTTATTATTATATGCTAATTATAAAAGTTAATGTGTGTACCATATAAAAAGTACGTTTTTTAATGTCCTTCACAATATCTCTCTAATTTGATTAAGAGGGCATACTCCAAGACCAACTTAATGGTTAGCATAAGCATAGTAAAAAATCTTCCTTGTCATAGTATATGAGTGATTCTTTGTGAAGTTACATGAAATAGGAGATAAGATAGAAACTGGTGTTCTTATCCTATTCATCCTTTTCTGCAGTGATCTTTCTTCTTACAGGGTCTTTTTGTTTTAAAACTGATGACGTGCCTCTTAATAGCCTCCAGAACATGGCTTTCTAGAGTAGACCAGTTGACCAACCCATATGCTTAGACATTTTTTTACATTAATGGTGCTTTTACGTTTTTTATTGTATTGGATTGCAGCAGCACATGGAGTGGAGTGGCACAGTTTTCCCTCTCCCACTCATAGAATTCATATATGATATATCCCATGTTTCATTGGGATACCTTTATGGGACCCACGTTGGGAATGTCCATAGAATATGAGAAGTGCTGCTTTATATAAATATATTGTTCGTGAAAAAACAAAACTGAAGGTGAAAAAAGAAAGAATTAAAAGAAAGGTTGTGCAGTTTTGGTGAGTATTGAGTAGAAATAATGGCCAAAAGCACATAAAAAGAAAAGTTCAGGCTCGTCTACTTCTATATGCAATCATGGATACCCATGTCACGTTGGGTCAGATTAGATCTTATGAGATATCATAATGCAACACTTTCTTCAGCAACCATTACATGTTGCAGAACACCTTAATTTCATGCTCTGGAATGGTCAAAGTTGCTTTGTTCTTGAATGCAAAAACCAGAGGTTTCACAATTTCTATCAAGACAAAGATATTGGGCATATACTTGTATTAAATTATGACGTCTTCTAAAAACACTGATAAATTAAGATGCAGAAGGAATGGAAAATCATTATGGGTGAGATTAACAGAATTATAAATTAAGATGACCCCACCTCATTCCCAGTCCTTTAAACAAATATTGGTCATAAACAAAGTTAAGTTAAATAACCCCTTTTCGAATTAACAGGTAAACTATTATAATGATACTAATAATAACAAAGAATTTCATTTTATCTACCTTCAGGATAACTTTTTACATTAATAATTTATTTAATAAGCAATGGAAATATGAAAACCTCGTCGTGAATGGCTGTCCAATAATAACACAAATTTTTAGAAGAAAAAGAATAATAAAATATTTTTTATAAGTTGTTCTTTTACATCATTTAGAATTGTCTTTTGTATTATTCGTAATATTTTTATATAAATTTTCTAAATTCTTACTTTTAACTTCTACATATATTAATTTTACTTTATGAAAAAAAACATCTTTTAAGCTATTTAGAAAAAATTGTCGAAATAAATTCATGACTGATTGGGGATTAATGGAAAATTTGTTCTGTTAACATAGTTATATTTTTCTTGACTTAATAATAAAAAGAAGATTGGATATGTCGAATTTTATTTAAAAAAAATATATTCATCCAAATAAATTTGAATTATTGCACTTTATACGATTAATTATAATATTTTTGTAAACCAATAATTGATAACAAGTACTAAATATTTGTAATTATTTCAAGGATGTATTAAATATAAGTTTCACCCTGCTGTCAGCGTATTAAATAAAACAAGAGGGATTTGATCCATTATAAGCTTGATTGTAAAATGTACTTTTAAGTAAATTCTGTTAAACGTAAATTTATGTTATATAAACAATTTACAAAATGAATTTTATAATGTCTTTCAAACCTATTTTTATTCTTGTCTTATGTCTTAAATAAAAGTCATTTTAATTATTACTTTTATTTTTTGTTATAGTTTATAGAGTTTTTCTTTCCCCTCAAGGTTTGGGATTAACATATTTGAGATTGTTTATGTTATTCTCAACTATTTTCCTTAACGAAAAATAGATTTTTAATCAAGCTAGTATGCAACGTTGGACTTTTTAAAGTCTAGAAATATATATAAAAAACATTTTTAGAGAAAAACAAATAAAAACGTATATACTTTACTAATTTATCGCTAAAGCATATACTTTGTAAAAGAGAAATATTAAAAAAAAAACTCAATTATTTTCCCTATTTTTCACTAACTGAATATTAATAAAGTACAATAATATAAAAAATAGTTATTAAATACATGGATAAATGTTTTAATTTATGTTATGCATATATTAAGAAAAGTTTGGTGAGACATGATTCCTTACGTCATCACAACCGAGATCTGCCTCTGCTCTCTCCATTAATTCAATTTTAGTGGCTCAGTTGGTAGTTGCATCTAAAGTTAGGTATAATTGTACCAAAAAATAAAACTAAAAATATATAATTGTTTAGGTGTTTTTGGTATTAACTTTTAAGTTTAGTTTTGAAATTTTTGGTATCGAAGATTTGTATTTCAAATATTGAATTGGAATTTTCCTCTTGGTATGAGCGTAAAACAAAAAGTAAAGAAAAAACTTTAAAGATCGTAAATAAATTTTGTCCACTCTATCTTGGGTGCATTACAGGACTGCTTTTTTTTCTTACTAATATTAAGCATGGTGATAATTACGTGTTGCTTTAATGCTTTAATATCAAATAATTACATTTTTCACACTTTAATAAACTTTTTCCTTTTCTCTCATTTTCTTATCATTTAAGGTAACGTATGTATTAAAAATTTAATTAAATCAAATTTTAAAATATAATAAGGTCGATAAAGATTACTTCAATAAATATCCCACTTTCTTCAATAAAATAATATAATCTAACTGAAATAACTTTATTTCATAGATGTCTAACTGTACTGTTAACAATATATTTTCTTCTCGTACATTTATTTCTCGAAAGTGTTATTCAGAAAAGAGAGCAAGTGATACTTTCTTATGTTCAAAAGTGACTTAACTAATTTGAGACAGACTAAAGATGTGAAACAGCCCAATTATTAGTAATTACAATTACGAAACTAAACAATAAATTAATAAGTAAATATTAAGTTATCGAAAAATTAAAAAGTAGCGTAAGGCAGTTAACTAAAATATAAATTTACCCAGATCATTGTTTAAAAAGGTAAAGAAAGATTTATAACTAGCATTGTGAAAATTGTTACATAAACATTTAATCACATTGTTATTTGTATGTTTTGAATAAAGAAATTAGATAAATTTTGTGTCATTTTTAAAAAAGAATTGAAAGGTATAGAGAAGAGTAGAGAAATATGGTGTGAATTAGATGAGATGAAAAACAAGAGTAAAAGAGAAAAAGGAAAGTGAAGAAGGGACAGGGAGCGTAGAATAAAGCAAAAGGGAATGTCTTTCTCAAGCACGGATCCCAATAGAAGGCGGGAAGTATACCTAGCAATGCTTGCTGGAACACATTCTTTTTGTTTAGTTTAAAGCATTTTGCTTTGTTCCATACACTCATTTATACACGCACAAAAACTCGTTTATTTTTACACACTCGGATAGAATTTAGATTTGGCCTATTCAGTTCAAAACATAGCTCTATATTTAACAAACCAAGGGAAGGAAATCATAAGTTATTAGATATATATATAAATATGTGTGTGAATCATGACTTAGTAGTTTATCTGTTTTCCAATGATTGACTTGTCTTGCCTTAAATCTGCCTACAGTTTCTGTTAGCCAGTGAAGTTAAGTACTCTACTCATACTCAATCTACAAGATCATGAAGCCTGTAGAAAATCGCGAAACCGTTGACATAAACTATCAAAATAGCTGCTTAGGTTTCTCCCTCTCCCCGCAAATGAATATAACTGGTGCTGCTGCTGAAACAGTTCCACCAACGTATTACCACCACACACCTCTTCATAACTATGGACTCCTAGGTGAACATGTTGGAATGTTTTCTTCCTTGCCTATCATGCCCCTTAAATCCAATGTCTCCTTCTATGGAATAGAAGCTATCAGCAGGTCACAACCACAAGGTTAGTTCCAACTCAAACTTCTGCTTTTTTTGTATGACTGTACTAATTATGCAATTCGTTCAATACTTTTCTTTTATCTATACATTGTGAAGAAATGGCAACTACTTCGGCAATACCTCTGAGCTTGGATAGTATGTTTTACAACCAACTCTCGTGTCATGGATCGAACGATCCAAATAACGAAAACCATGTACAAGAGAACATCAGCAAGCAACAGCTACCATATTATTCTTCCTTAAGAAACAACCATGATGTTATTTTAGAAGGGTCTAAGCAGCAACTCCCTTGTATAGCTGAGGATGAAGTTGCTTGTCTGAAAAGTTGGTTCTCAAGGGACTTTCCTGCTTGTCAAGCGCAGGAGTCAAGGATGTTTGTTCCTTTGGAGGATAATGGAAGCAAATCTGGACCCAATATTGGATCAATAACATATGAGGATTTACATTCGTTGAATTTGTCTGTGAGCCCTACCAGACGATCTAGCTGTGTTACAGGTTCGCCTGCTATCAATGATACGAAGAAAAGGGGGCTTGAAATGGTGGACCAGAATCAGAAGAAAATAGTACATAGGAAATCCATAGACACCTTTGGGCAAAGAACATCTCAATATAGAGGTGTAACAAGGTCTGTGCTCCTCTCGTCATTTCTAAATCATATTAGTACTTCAGGCACATTTATTTTAAACGATAAGGCTGTAATGATATTCGCTAACTTGCTTAATAACTTTCTACTTCTGTTGTGCTCTTTGTTTAAGAAGTTAAGATTTTTGTCAGGTTTCATGCAGGAACAATGCCAACAACATATTTGATTGTTTATTTCCTTATTATTTTTTGCATCGATTTCTAAGAATGTTTGTTCATCAGGCATAGGTGGACTGGTAGATATGAAGCTCATCTCTGGGACAACAGCTGCAAGAAAGAGGGCCAAGGAAGGAAAGGAAGGCAAGGTAAGAAAGCGACTATTTTCCATCACTTTACCTTTTTTTCTTTTTCGGTGAATATTTTTGGTCAAACAAATCCATTGACTTCATTTTTATTCCCCTTTGAAAAGCTCTGCATTTAGTGCTGATCCTTCTTTTTTTTTTTTCTGTCTTTGATTCAATGATGATTCCACTCGAACATGCAATGCATCTCAGTGTATCTGGGTAAGGTTTTCCAACGCCAGAAATTTTATTTATTTTTTAATATAGTTCTTAAAGATAGATTAACTCGAAGTTTAAGATATCGTTTTTATTATATGTTGCTCATGATGATAGCAAAAGAAGAAAAACAATTTAAACAAGTAAATTCCAAAAATTTTATTGTAGGGGGTTATGATATGGAAGAAAAAGCTGCAAGAGCTTACGACATGGCCGCACTCAAGTATTGGGGACCCTCCTCTCATATAAATTTCCCTGTAATGATTACTTTCTTTCTCATTTTTCTTCTAATTGAGGCTGTATTCAGCTACCAGGACTTAATTGACAGTAACTTACGTTATTCTTTAACAGTTGGAAAATTATCAAAACGAACTTGAGGAAATGAAAAACATGACGAGACAAGAATATGTTGCTCATTTACGAAGGTAAAAAATATCTTTGATTTCTGCATCATCTTGAACTGAATTACTAATCCATGTCCACAACCATTACATCCAACTTCTTATCCAACCATCAGGAAAAGCAGCGGATTCTCAAGAGGAGCATCCATGTATAGAGGAGTAACAAGGTCTCACAGGCTAGCATTTACATTGTATATGCATTGCAATTTAACTTAATAAGATTGAAATCTGAAGAATAATTTACTTTGTCCTAAACCCGGTTCATTCTTATTAACTTGGTAGCAGGCACCATCAACATGGAAGGTGGCAAGCTCGAATTGGGAGAGTGGCTGGAAACAAAGATCTATATCTTGGAACCTTCAGTGAGTTCTTTCAAATTATCTGCTTTATTCTTTTTTACAGTTAAATCATTATAATATTTCCTTCACTGCTCACCACTGTTCTTTTCATCTAAAATGTTTAAAAATAGGAAATGACTAAGAGGAAGCTTTATGACTTAAAAGCTAATCTTTGATTGAACTTTTCTTTTCAGTCACATATATAAGGCTGATCATGAGCTACTTTAATATTGTAGAGCACTGTTAGTCTTCAAGGCAGCTTTTATCAAAGCTGTTAGTTCAGAAGGATAAACAATCATGCTTTCAACTAATATTTTTAATTATATAAAACTCTTATTTCGTTCTCATTCTCATGCTTTAGGCCAAACAGTAATATAATTCTCATCCACTGTCGGTACGGGAAAAGCTAATTCTTACCTTCATTGAAATAAAACTTTAGGCACCCAAGAGGAAGCAGCAGAAGCCTATGATATTGCTGCCATTAAATTCAGAGGAGTTAATGCTGTTACTAACTTTGATATAACAAGATATGACGTGGAAAAAATTATGGCAAGCGATAACCTTCTTAGCAGTGAACAAGCCAAGAGGAGCAGAGAGAAGGAGGATGGAACAAGAAACGAGGCCTTCTCTAACCAAAATCCTTGTGTATATGAACACAATAAAGAAACCATTGTAATGCAGAAAAGCTGCAAGATGGTTCCCTATCCCCCCCACCAACAGCTTGACCAGAATCCACCAAGAATCGAGAGTTGCAGAACTCATTCCTTCTCAACGGCTTTAAATAACATATTTCATCAAGAAGTAGAGGAATCGAGTAACATGGGAACACACTTGTCAAATCCTTCTTCTCTGGTGACAAGTTTGAGTAGCTCAAGAGAAGAGAGCCCAGATAAGACAAGCTTGCCAATGCTCTTTGGAATGCCTTCAACAGTGTCTAAATTATTCACTAACATTCCAACGAGTGACGGGGATTCTTGGGAGCTATCGTCCAATCTCAGGCCAGCTCTTTCTTTGCCTCAGATGCCAATTTTTGCTTCCTGGACCGATGCCTAATTCTATGTTTTCTTTTCCTCTATCAAAATGGCAAAACCTTGTTTTTTGCATGCATGTTTACCAGAACAGGTGAATTTCGAGCTGGTAGTACTTGTGCGCAAGTTTAAAATGTTAGCTTTAATCATTTTGCTCGCACGATGAGAAGTAACTCCTAAGTTTTAGATCCCACAACACAATTCGTATCATTAATTTTTGGTATCTTGTTATCTAAAAGCTATTTGGAAGATCAACTATAATTCTAATCACGTTTAGTTAGTGCTTTTTTTTCACATACAAAAATTGAAAAACCTCTTTTTCATACACAAAAGAATGAAGTTCTTTATTAATTAGAGCTTTACCAGTCAGAAGTCTAAAATGGCTTCTGGGAAGGAAAAGAATTTCATAAAAGCATGGTTAGAAACTGACAAGAAGAGACTTAGAAGGATTAATTATGATTGAAAAGATAAAAAGATTATCTTGGGCAATACAGGCGCTATTCGTCATTCGTTTGAATCCATCATTAGCTTCTACTTTGTTGGTCGTCGCAAGTACAAAAACAGCTCATTATGGTCTCAATCATACAAGGCTGGGCCTGGGATTTCTCTTTATCATGTGAAATTCTTATCACAAGTGCATTCCCCGGGGACTTCAATCATATTCATTAAATATATATCTTAAAGATTTTAAAATATTTAACATTTCTTTTGAAGAAATTTTGATTTTAATTTTCTCATACTTCACTGTTTGTGTTAAAGCATCGTTTTCAAATAAACTATTAGAATGATTATTAATGTTGTAATAAGGACTTATGTCCTGATATTATTTTATTATTTGAGGTTGATAATCGATATCGTGATGTGATTGCTATTGGTTCTTCACGTCCATTGTGATGATTACTTAATCGTTTATTCTGATTGAACTTTGCATAAAGGCAGCATGACATTAATTCCTTACCCAATTCAATCAAAGAGGATTATGTTATGCTATGTGCAAAAAATAGATTCCTTCATAATAAGCTCAAGGTGATCTGATTAATGACCTGTATCGAGTTACAATTTGTCTGCTGCTTTAAAGAAAGTTATTGTTGAAAAATCCTTTCCAGAATCTATCTGTAATCTTAATGATGGTGTTCATAAAAGCAATCTGATCTATATATATATATTCTAATGGGGTTTGGTCGTGGCAAACTGATCACTTAGCATGAGCAAGTTTGTTCAACGTGGGCTATTTATATATGTAGTATTATCAATTTCCGGCACATGTGTGTGCTTGTGATCTAAATTGAATCACCGAACAACAAGGATAAAACCAACACGTAAGAAAGTAAGAAGGGCATAAATAATTTATTTTGGGACAATCATATTTTGACAACACTTTTTGATAATTTTTTTGACAACGGAACCTGTCATCATTTTATTGGTCTATTTAAATTTCTATTTAAAAAATATTTAAAACAAACCAATCACGTATGCGTTGTTAAAAAGTTATTAAAATGGTATTGTTAAAAGGAAAAATTCCTTTATTTTGTTCTATAAATATATGACTTTTTTCTACCCCTTTCACTTCACCAAGAAAATTTTATATTCATAAAATATTTTTTCTTTCAAACGTTTATCGGGTGAGTTAAAATTATGGTAAATAGTTTCAAACAAAATTAACTATGAGAAAAATTTTAAGAGAATATACAGCCTAAGAAGGTGATTAGAAAAATTATAAGAAAAACCTTATCTAAATACTTATCCAAACACGACCACACTCGTTACAAATTCAAGGCTTAGTTAGTTACCTATTCAACATTTTCATTTATTTTCCCTGACAGATTATAAAGTAATCTGGGACTAGTTTACAGGAGGAAAAATACTTTCATTATGGTGCGCAGTTACTAAGAAAAATTGAGAAATAGACTTAAAAAAAGTATATTACACACTGTAAAATTATAAAAAAAAGAATCGCGATGATTAAAAACTGGACAAATGTCATATAATACATGCTCAGAGCACCACGAACACAGGTTTTGTTTGCACTCATAATTTATATTTTTTGACACGAATGGTTAAAAACCTGAAATTTCTTGTAGTCGTTATCATAAAGGAGACTGAAAATAGCACAACCAGAAAATATACATAAGCTTAGGCAACTATTTGAAAATGGAATTGATATAGTTTTTGAAATAAAAATGTGGTCCTTTTTTAATATTAAAAAATGGTATTGTGAAGGTGTTGTCGAATCCTACTGATGCATGGATCCTGAGCAGGGAAGAAATGTTTGGTTGTGCATGTCCATGAATAATGAAGAGTGACATTTAATGAGAAGAAGTATTTTGGTGTCCATCCTTTTAGTGCAGACATTCTCCCGTAGTGCATGGCTTTAATGCCAAGAGGAAAGGGTTTTTTGTGTTCCTCATCTTCTATTGAATATCCCATTCAGGCCAAAAAGAAAACCCTTTTGTCCAACATTATGCCGCCAAAGTCTCCTTCAGGAATCAAGATATGCTATTTTCATCCTCAAACCCTTTACACCATCAACAACCAGAATGCGACTTTGTCTTCCCTTCCATCTTTTATTTTTTTCCTGTCGTTTCTCTTCTTAATTCCTATCAAATCTCTTATATTATATATGTTCAGTATAATTTGAAGAAATTCATCCTATCCTATCTCTATTTTAATAAAATTAGTTATAAATAGACGACTAAAAAGATAGAAGGAATATATATGCTTTTGGAGATTATAAATGAAAGTTGGGTTTTTACTGTTCTTTTTACAGTAAGGAAAGTAATAACAAAAATGAGAAAGTGCGGGATAATATAATTGATGTGAAGGCTGATGAAAAGAGGACAGAAAGAAAAATAGCATTATAAATGTACATGATAATAACATTATATATATATTTATCCATGTCAACCTATTATTTTTAGGAGAAAACATTTTTATTAGCTATACTATGATTATATTTAAAAAAAAATTAAAGTTATTGTTTATGGACATACTTTTTTAAGATTCAAGTTTGTCTGTGTTAATGATTATAGAGCTTAATACACAATTATTCTAATTTTCAGAATAAATTTATTATAAGTTGTATTAAATATTAAGAAAACTAAAATTATCATGATATATTTCTATGTAAATGTGGGTGTATAACAACTAGGTCTATTTTGTATGTTTATTACAAATTATAGTTCTATGAAAATTATCATTTATCCGTTGTTAAAACTATAGTTTAAAACAATGATGATGAAATTTATGTTTGTTTTTTTTTTCTTCCAAAAAATAAAGGAAAATTCAATATCATGCATATCTACCTACCAAACAAGAACAGAGAATTAAGATTTGATTTATATACTGTTTCTGGTTAGTTAAACATAGGTCACATCCAGCAGTGTCAATGACAAAGTCAAAAATATCCGATTGTCTCGCATTATCGCATAAACCAAAACCAAGATGCTATCCATCAAATTCAAAGCCAAGAATAAGATTACTCTTGTTCTATTGTTGTGGGACCATATTGGGCTGTGGGAGGTGCACGATCCATGACATTTCAGGGCCTCATTTTCAGCATTCAACTCAAGGCCCGTATTTCTAACCACACGAGGCTCGTGGGCCCCTTTATCATCCTCAAACAACTCTGTTTTACAGTTGCAACCTTAGCTGCCGTCCCCAAGAGTATGTTGTTGTGTCTACAAACTACACTCACGTTGGGCCCTTTGTTATCTCCGACAGAGGCAAATACGGGCCCAATAGAAATGGGACCACCTTGCCTAATTAATAAAGCCCAATTAGATAAAGCCGTATGACCCAAACAAAAGAAAATAATTAGGTTGGATTTTGTGGGTTAAATGGTCCGGCAAAAGAGACTAAGAGAGTGAAAACGGCGTGCCTAAGTAGCGTAACAAATTTAAATTAAGCCATCTTGTATTTTAAATATTCATATCCCCTGAGATCAATGCAGCCATTTAAAAATTATACCTTTGACTTATTGACTATACGGAAAATAAGGAAGGTGCTGCAATGCATATCCAATTTTATTTTCTTTTTCTTATTGCAAAAAGCATATCCATTTTCATGTTGTTCATTAGGGTTTTTTATTTGGTCAAATTCCACCACCACTCTTACTTTCTTGAGATATTATTAATGAATGAGCCGGAACTAAAAGAAATTATTAAAATTAGTTAATATACTCTACGATTATTAAGATGTATTTTTTAGCATTAATTTTAATAATAAAATTAATATTTATTCTTTAATAAAAACACGTATTTTACAAAAACGACCCTTTATCCTTTCTTCCATATGAATTAATGAATTTTAATATTTTTATTTGGAACAATTCCCAATCCGCAATCTCTCATGGAGGGTGCAAAACAAAGAAAATGTAGGGATTATCCCCATTCTTCAAAGGTGCAGCATGCACGCTTCTTTTAGGTGTTACCAATATGGTACTTTCCAATGCACACATATTTATATATATAATTAACAAAATGTTCCTCCAAGTGGAGTTTGATTTTCAATACCCTACCTATGATTAAAGAATTATTGATAGAGACCTTTTTCTGTATTGCAGTGAATTAAAATTGTCGCACGGTATAACATTATACTTTATTCATAACCATATGATCCTTCCTTTTCTTATCTCCAATTAATAAGAAGTTGTTCCTTTTCTAATCATGTTTAAGATTCGCTTGGATTATATCTAATTACTCTATTTGTCGAGTATTCTTTTCTTTTAGTATAATTTCTTTAGATGCTTAAAATTAACCTTGCCAATAATCTCACTGTACCTTGATGGTTTGAGATAAATCATATATTATCTACATAACTTGAAAGAATTCAAGTTTAATTAAATCTTGTTTTACTATTGTTGGCTCAATTTTATAATAATAATTTGAATTGATAGCAACCACATGGGTTTTGATGATGAGTATACAAACCATAGACCCTGAAGTCATGGGATGTATATTTGATACAATATCTTGAGAAGTTGAATCGTTAATGCGTCTCTGAGATTAGACTTTCATTTGTGCTCAATCAATCTGAATTTTTTTTTGTACTTTAAATATATTGTAATTGATTGCTTTTATTCTTACTTTGATTAAGTAGATAATTTATTAAAAGTGTTTTAACCTTGTTTAAAATATTAAATGTACTTTAATAAATTAAAACTATTTTTACGCAATTAAAACGCTCTTAAATGTTAAAAGAACATTTTTAAAAAATTAAAATTTATACATTAAATTCACTCGAACTTTTAAAACTCCAATAATCACAATTTTTTTATATATTAAATCCATATTTTAAGACATCAAAATCACTTAAAAGTTACACTGATTATTTTATTCCATCAAAACATTCTTACCTTTCACATAGGCTAAAACTTATTGCTTCCATGCATAAGACATGACTCTCATAATTGGATTTGAGAGAAATTAATAGTTTCAATGTTGGAGGACCCAAAGGTTTTTGTTGTTAAAGTCATGATTGATCTTTTAGTTTTTAAGAAGCTGTATTAAAATAAAAGCAAGATATAGCAAAAATAAATAAGGAAAAGACGATTCAATATATTAATACTACACATAACATAAAACTATATTTATGTAAAACTAAGTTAATGCTACAATCTACTTAACCCGTCACATAACACAGGTCTTTTAAATTATTAGAAAAAACACTTAATTTATTTATGTAAAACTAAGTTAATAATAACTCGTTTTTATCATTGGTGAATAATTATAATTTGTTGCTAAGCAACTTTTTTACCCATTTTTATTATTTTTGTATTAAAGGTTAAACATGTTTTAGTCCAATAGGTGAAATAGATTTTTTTGTTGTTGTCAAAATTAACATAAAATTCATCCATATACATTAGTATAATGTATATAATATGTTATTTAGAATTAACATTGTTAATTTTTATATGATTTATGAGTGTTGATTTTTATATGATTTATTAGTGTTGGATTTTTAATATGATTTTGATATTTATTTTATTTTGATTATTCATGAGTTTCACATAAATTCATTCAAATTTAGTTTATTTTGCATATTACAGCACTATGATAGAAAATAAAAGGAAAAACATAATAGTTGAATGAAAATACTATAATGAAAATTATAATAATTTACTTCATCGTTTTTTTTATGTTATTAGATGCTGGAATAGATTTAAAGCTCTAGTTAGTGAGAGAGTCTTGATATTAATGTAAGTGATTTATTTATATTAAAATTTGATTATTTTAGGTTCTAAATGATTAAAATTGATTTATAGTTGCATTTGAGAACACTTTTGTGATATGAATAAAGACATAGTGGTAAAAACTTACTTCAACATTAAAGTGTTCAACGAACGACCACGTTGACTGGATTAAAATGTCAGAACATATAACTAATACATAATAGACACATGTCAATCAAATATAATCTTTTTAATTTTTCTTTTTCTTTTATAATTTATTTTTCTTTGGTTATGAAGAATGCATTTCATACATTATTAAAATATATGGGTGAATTTTGTATAAATTTTGCAAGAGAAACAAATTTTAATTTTTTATGTAAATTGAGAGACTTAAATCATACTTGGTAAGAATGTGTTCATTAACCTAACAAATATCAATATTTAACTTGCAAGGCAACATTAACAAAAACCTGTACACAAACTCAAAGTTAGAATATGTGCAAAAAATACTTAGTGTATTATAATGCATGTTAATTTTTCATTTTGTGTACCATAAAACATTTAATATCTACTTAGTGCATTATTTATGACACAAGTTGAATTCTTTTTGTAAAACATATAACATTTATATGGTATGCATACTGAAGGACTTCAAATTGTATTTTACTTAAAACCTAATGGATAATCTATATCAGAAAACATAATAACAAATTATGTTAAGGTTCTATTAGTTCTCTTCAACCAATTGTTTGGTATATGCAAAAGAGACTAATTATATTACTTTTTTAAATGTTTTTCCATTTAAAAACTTTATTTTGAGACACTTTTTTTGATCATACATTTATCTATAATAAGAATTAGGTTAATTACGTTTTTAATCTTTCAATTTACATGTTAAATTAAAATTCATTTCTCTTAAAAATTTCATATAAAATTTATTCTTGTATATTTAATAAATTTAATAATAATGAAATATGTCATCGGAAATTAAAAGAGAAAAATGTAAAACAGAAAACAAATAAAAGAAATAATAAATAAATTATAGGTGTCAATCATATATCCTTACCTTTTAATTTAACAAGCACATTACACCTAAAAAGTTAATGTTGAAACCTATTTAATAAATTATACTAAAGTATATGAATATATTTTATATTAATTTTGAATCTATCTTCTCTTAAGGGGATTTGTTATTTTAAATATTTCGAAAGGCCGATTTATGATGGATTGTGGTGTTTGTTTTTAAATATTTGAAAAAGAGGAATAAAGTGGATTTGTGGAATACAATACTTTTATCTTCAAATTATATTAATCATAAACCTCATTCATTAGAAAATAAATTATTTTTACTTATAATTTATTTAAAAGAAATATAAAAAAACACAAATTTTATTTTTTCATTTAAATAAAGAAACTAAAAATATACTTAATTTTCTTTTAATTCTTATCTTTTGTTTGTTTATGATACTATTTTTTAGTACAACTATTAATTATGACTTTCATGTTTTTGATTATAATTTTAACTATGTATATTTTAATAGATTAATATATAAGATTATTCTTTTGTTTCTATAGTTAAAATGAATAAAAAAAAACTTACATTATTTTTACATTGATATTATTTTTAAAAGGTTTATATTTATTATTATTAATTATTACAACTGTTAATTAAATAAATAAAGTTGTAATATATAAAATCTCATTGTTTCAGTGGAGGTGTCAGCGGCATGTGAATAAAAAAATAATTACACATAAAAAAAATTTAATATTTCATATAAAAGTATAAATGATTTTTATAAAAGCATCATGAGCGAATAATACATACATCAACAGACGTCCTGCTCTTACTAGAAATCATAACAACGCTTATAGCTTCCATCACTCAAATTCACATTTACAATTATAATATGCAAATTCTTTAAAACAAACATGCTAACTTACTCATATTTTCATCTTCATAATAAACAGTATATCTGTTAAAACAAACAATTGGTTGATGTTTAATTCTTCACATGTTACCACTGACTCATAGTTTAAACTAATTAACTGAAAAAACACTAATTTTACATGGGTTACACGTTATCACTATTAAGATTATATACATTATCTATCTTAGAGAATTTGTAAGCAGTTTTTTTTTTACTTCCAATAATTTTTTAACAGAAAACTTAGTGCAATATTTTTAAATATTTTAAAAAATTATTATAATATATAAAAAATACTGATATAGTATTTTCTTAAAACAATTAAAAATCAATATAAAAGTGTGCTAGAGATAAATAGTATAAACAATTAAACTACTATTATTTTATCAATTTCACCCAATAAATGAGTGAAAGAGTGCAGAATGCCAGACACACAATGGAATGATTAGTTTAATGTCATTGATCGATCATCAGCAGGCGTAGTCATAAATATCGTGCAAATTATTACATCTCAGTCTAATATAATATATATTTATTTACTTGGAATGTTTGAATTCTATAAATGATATGTTCAACATATTTTTTTTTAACATACTTTAGGATCCACCATTAAAATATTTATAAATACTAAACTAGTAAAGTTAAAAGCAATTAAAAATATTATAAAAACAAAATAATTAAATTGAGGAAAGAAGTTAAGTTCAAACAGTCTTCTCTCCAAACATAAGTAGTTTAATTATACAAATATTAGACCTAAAAGATATAACTAAAAAATAAAAAAACTTATATTGTTCTGTCTAGTGAAGAAGATGAAATTAGACTATAAAGAAAGCAGTATAAAGGGTTTGATTGTTGAAGAGGAGAGAATAAGAAAGGAGGGTGTTTGTGGTTGTTGGAGGTATGAAGGGGGAAGTGCAGTTAGTAGTGTGGAAATGAGAGTGGCGTGGAAATAGAAAATGGTGGTGATGTAAAAAGTCAATAATGTCCTTAGCGTATTGTCGCTGTCTTAGGCTTCGTATTTGCAGGTCATCGCCCCCCACAAACTCCAATCGGAAAGGTCCCACACAGACAACAAACCCTTTAATTTTTCTCTCTCCATCAAACCCCTCAACTCATTTCTCCTTCCTCACACGCACGCGCTCGAGTGAAGAAGACCATTTTTTTCAAACAGTCTGCCCTCTTTCTCTCTCATTCCCTCATCTCACTTTGGCCCAAGACAACAATAACAAACATCAAAAAATCCGACATCTCTCGCTTTCCCAACTTCACACCCTGTTTCTTTTGGATAGAAGGAACCCTTAAATACACCATCTATCTCTTCTTCTTCCACTCTTCATGCTTCTCAATTACTTCTTTTTGGATGAATCTTGATCTCTGTCTCCATTACTCTCCTCCTACAAGGTAACAAAAGCAATCAAAGAGGGCGAGGTTGTCTTGTAATGGATGTGGGGTGCGTGCTGTTACTGTGGTGGGTGACTTTGATTCCGGGGATTTTATCAGATCCAAGCGACGAAGCATGTCTGACGCACCTCAGCAAGTCCTTGGAAGATTCCACCAACTTGCCCCATAACTGGAAAGAAGAGAACTTTGCCAAGCCCTGCAACGATTCTACCTCCATTCTCCAAGGTGTCATCTGCAACAATGGCCGCATTTACAAGCTCTCTCTCAACAACCTATCGCTCCGGGGAACCATATCCCCATTCCTCTCCAACTGTACTAATCTCCAAGCTCTTGACCTTTCCTCCAACTTCCTCACGGCTCAAATCCCCCTGGAACTTGAGTCTCTTGTCAACCTCGCCGTTCTGAACCTCTCCTCCAACCGTCTGGAAGGGAATATTCCCCCACAGCTGGCATTATGCGCCTATCTCAACATCATCGACCTCCACGATAATTTGCTTACCGGGCCTATTCCCCAGCAATTTGGCCTGCTTGCTCGTCTTTCCGCGTTCGATGTGTCCAATAACCACCTCTCTGGGCCCATCCCCGCCTCCCTGTCAAACCGGAGCGGGAACTTGCCCAGATTCAACACTAGCTCCTTCTTGGGGAATAAGGATCTTTACGGTTACCCGTTGCCGCCCTTTAGGAATAAGGGGTTGTCCATTTTAGCCATTGTTGGAATTGGCTTGGGAAGTGGCCTCGCCAGTTTGGTACTTAGCTTCACCGGAGTTTGTGTCTGGTTAAAAATTACGGAACGGAAGATGGCGCTGGAGGAAGGCAAAATCAGCCACCTTATGCCTGATTATTGAACATTAATCACAAATTACAATACTTTCAAATATTCCAACCCATCTTTCTTTCAACTGCATCCAAAAAAAAGTGCCCGTACCAGGTACTTATTTTTTTGTGTTTATAAAAGCGAGGTTGGGTGTGGGCTACCCCTAATTTCTTCGTACTTATGGGTGGTTCAGATCATTGTCTCTTATCGATCACGGGGACATATTTTATTTTATAGTAATTTATAAATTTATAATTTCTCTCTCCTTTTCTTTCCATCATAAGTATTGACTGTTTTAAAATTTTGCGCTTACCCGATTCCGGTTGGCTGTATTATTGTTGTTTCCATTTATTGAATAGGATTAGCTTAAGAGAGTGAAAATAAATTTTGAAAGAGATGCATGGGTGGTACTGATGTTGTGCAGCTTTAATTTTGTTGCTTGTTGGGTTGATGCATGGATTGACAATGCGATGTCTCGATTTTCGTAATTTTGATATGAATAAATCTGTGGGTGGGTTGGCGCTTGGCAGGAGGGTAGGGTAGGTTTACTGGGTGCGGTACTGCGATGGTAGTAGTAGTAATAGTGTTAGATGAAGAAACACTGCTGCGCCGTTCACCTGCAAACCTGTCTGCCAGTGTGCTAAAATATATCAAAACCAACACAAACAGCTGGTGCCATTTTCCTCACACAAGACTGCCGCGTTTTTCTCTCAGTATCGGACTTGTTGGTGGAGCCACATGGATTGAGACTTGTCTTCTCTCATAATCACTTGTTCTTCCACTCTTCACTTGTTAGTCCAACGTCAACTGGTCAACCCTGTTTTTTAGAATCTGCCTATGTGTCTGTCTCTCCCCACATACCATTAGGATCTACACAACACTTAATATACGTGTTCTGTTTTATCACCAAACACGGCAATCCATTACACTTAATTACTACTCAATACCAAGTCAGATATAAAATCATTTTTATTTGCAGCCAAAAGAATATACCACCTTACTTAACTATAGGTAATTAAGTGATATGGTATATTTAATGAAGTTTATTGTTATTAATGTATATTTAATGACACTTTATGAATGATGATGTTGGAGAAAGTGTGAGCAAAAATTAAAATTTACAGGCATAAAGTTAAGAGGGGTTAGCGTGAATGTGGTGCTTCCCATAATTATGGCTAGTGGGTTCCTTTGTTTGTTTATTTGCTATTCTTCTTTCTTTAATTTTTTGGTCAGTCCTTCTTTCTTTCTTATGGCCTGGTTTTATTTCTCCTAAAAGCTAAGTGGGCCTGGTCTCTCACACCAGGTTTGGTTTCTTTTTAAAGCTACTGTTCATCTGGAATCATCGCTCACAACAAAATAAAACGTGGAATCGTTGCATATGCTTCCTGTTGCGACAAACTGACAATACATTTTCCATTTTCGTTCCTTTAAAGATTACACTGAATTTATTCGAGAAGGAAAACTTTGACTGGGCTGCATGGTGGTGGCACCCAAGATTTTTAAAGGGTAAAGCCGCGTAACAAATATTCGATAGAATTTAGCTGAAATTTGTCAAGATTCAAAAGTGGTGATTAAATTTTCTTGGTTGGAAAATAATTATGTTGTCTTATGCACGTTAAGAGGATGGACTAATAATATTGTCCAGCCGAAAAGGAAGTAATGTGAAAGCAAATCCATGATCCATCCAACTAGATTGTTTTGATGAAAGAGTAAAAGGTGATGATTAATCGGAGACTTTTACATTGAGATTTTAGCAAAGCAGTTGAATGTGACAGGATTGAATCTGGGGAGAAGAAAAAGAATGAGAGGAAAGAAACATGTAATGCTAAGATTGGAGTGGCAGGGATAGGATGTATTCCATAATAAATCATTGTGACGTATAAAATATATATATATAATAGATATTGAAGTTAGCTAGACCGAAAGTGAGAAGGGTCAAGGCTGCTTTATTGTTTTTGGGGTGAAAGTCAAATATGCTTTCATTGGGTTCATTAATGGGTTCTCCGAGATTGGCATGAATGAGATGATGGAGCTGTGGCTATAGCCCCACCCATGTTGTTCCTTTTATTTTATGCTCTCAAAATTTAAATTCAAGAAAATTCTTCCTACCTATTTAATGGAATTTCATCATTCTCACTCATCTATCTCATACCTTCACAAGGAAACTGCATTTCCTTTTAATCATCTCTTTGCCAGACGCGTGACAAAAATTAATCTTCCTATTCTCTCTACCTCATCTTAACTCAGATATTCAATTTCAATATTCTCTAATTATTATTATTATTCTTATTCAATATTTAAGTATCATTTAAAAGTTTTATTTTTCTCTTCTTGGGTTCGTTCCTGGTGTGGGCTGAGAACTAATTTAACAATTTCTGTTGGATTCACCAAAATTCTCAGCCCAAAAACTTCGTGGTAGGTGTCATCAAAGTTTCAACATCCTCCAAGTTCCAATTACTGTTTTTTCTCTTAATTTTATTTAGAATGTACACTTGGAAAGTTAATTTTGACTTTCGAATTGCACAGTCAAAAAGAAAAAATGGAAAAAAAAGTTATACAGATACAAGAAGAAAGTTATATAGGTGCAGAAAGATGCTGCCATCTAGGAGTTTCAAAACGTTTACAATTTAGGTCCTTTCTTTCCGTAGCCATATAACTTTCATGTGTGTAGCCCAGGGGAGTAAGTAAAAGACAAAATTGCCCCCTTGATGTCACCGTGTACTTGCTGTTCTCATTCCTTTGTCAACAATGCTCCTTTATCGTCACAATCACTTGTCTATGTGTTGTGTTATAGTTAGACTTAATGAAGATAATGTTCGGCATAAAGTTATTTTTTATATAAAAATCCTTCTTTATTGTATGATATAGAAGTAAAAATATAACTTCTATATTATACAATTCGAAAAAACACCTTTTTATTACAATGCAGAATTTTTTAATGAAACAAATATTCTATATTGTGTAATTAAATTTTTTGCATTAACTTTTAGATTTTCTAATTTACAAGTTAATTTTTTTTTATTTCTCACAATTCAAAAGTATTTTTAGAAAAATAAAGGAAGAATTTTCGTATTTATAGAGTATAGGAAAAAAATATGGTGGTATAAAAACAAAGTCCCCTAAAGTTCACTGTGGAATGAATTGGGCTACATTTGGTACCTTCGACCCATGTAGAAATGGGGAAGTACAAAACTAAGGGGCGTTCTTCCATGCACCCCCAAATTTTACTCTTAAGCCTAATATGTCATTTTTAATATATATATATATATATATATATATATATATATATATATATATATATATATATAATTAATACTTACTATACCTATTTATTATGGAAGGTGATATATTTACTATCTTTTCACTCTAAAGTTAATTTTATTTTCAGATACAACTCCAACGGTAATTTTTTCAACTTTAACTTTCTGCTTTGAACGATGTTGGGTTTTTTTCTTATTTTGTTCATCTTCGTTTAAATATTTTTTGTCATTGTTTATCTTTGTTTGAAAAAGAGATATATGTATTGGCTTCATTCTTCTTCGATTATACTTTTGTTTTGTTAATGCAAATTAATATTTATTTTTATTATATTTTGTATGTACTGAACTTTAAAATCTAATTTATAAAAATATTCATTGAAATTTGAAAGTAACAAAGTTTCAGTATAATCAGATTTCAAAATGTAGATTAGAGTAGTATCAAATTTTGAAATCTAATTTATAAAAACAACAAATTTTGAAATTCGATTTATAAAAGAAAAAAATTTTGAAATTCAATTAATGGAAACATTAGATTTTCAAATCAAATTAAGTAACTCATTAAATTTTAGAATTCAATTTAGAAAAAAAAAAAGATTTTGAAATTTGGTTATGAACTCATCAGATTTTAAAACTTGATTTAAGAACTCATCTAATTTTAAATTTTAGTTAAAAATATTTTCAAATTTTGAAATCCGGTTAATCAATCTCTTAGATTTTGAAATCTAGTGTTATTTTTTATTTTCAAATTTATTTTGCTTCTTTCCTTTACCGATTTTTATTTAATTTATTTTGGTTGTGTTTGTTTTGTGAATTTGTTGATATCCAATTATTAGTATTAAATAAATGAGACATTCTATATTAATGTCATATTGTGAGTGGATTGAGTTTTCATATCTAAGATAAAAAATTGTCCATAAAGTTTTATGAAATCATAACTAATTTCAGCTTTATATTAGATTTATCTTTTTTATAAATGAAATGTGAGGAAGATTAGTCAAATAATTTTACAATTAGTCACATTTTCTTCACACGTGGTTGGTTAATTCGGTGAATACAAAACATGTTGATGTTTAGCATATCTCGTCAACAAGGAAGTATCATGTGGACTTTCATTATATCCAACAACTTCATTCTCTTGGTGAATAATACTTCTTACTACTCATCATTATCATGACCAACAAATGTTGCAACCTCTCTACTTTCACCATCACAACCCTTTCTTTTAACATATACTATAGGTTTCATTTTAACTTCACCTGATAGAGAACTCCTAACTCAGTTGAGATATCTCATGTTTTGCCATTTTTGGAACAAAAAGATCAAACAAACAGTAAAGACAATACACCTAACAAATAACTAAACGTGAAGAGAATAAATAAATAAATAAATAAAAACACACAAAAATAAATAAAAATAAAAACAAAATTAACAAAACCATAATCCCTTAAAAATAAATTAAATTTTTAAAAAATATTATATATATTTTTAGATTTTAGATTTTTACCTTAGTCAAATTGGGGATGTAGGAACAAAAATTGGAGCTCCATGAAGAAAGCCGCTAAAACAAATTTGAAGGGTAAAATTAACCTCGGATGCCACTGGATCGAGAGGCATTTGGCGGAGAATAGTTTAAAAACATTAAGGTTTAATAGATTTGGATGTCCCTATATTTGGGAGTTTGTTTCAATTAGGTCCTCCAATTTTGAAAGTGATCCATTAGGTTCTTAATTTTGTCAATTTGAATCAATAAAAGTCTTTCTGTTTAATGCATTTAACGCCGTGAAGTTTTTGAACATTTGGCACGTGAAGCTTCCAGGTGGCACCGTTTCAAGTGCATAGGTGAATTATAAAAGGGTGAAATCCCTTTTAATTTAGGGATTTCACCTTCAAATACACCCTTTTAATTTAGGGATTTCACCCTTTTATAATCCACCTATGCACTTAAAATGGTGTCCTTGGAAGCGTCAGCGTGCCACATGTTTAAAAACTTCATGACGTTAACTGTATTTAACAGAAAGACTTTTATTGATTCAAATTGAAAAAATTAGGGACCTAATTCATCACTTCAAAAATTGGAGGACCCAATTGAAACAAATATCCAAATATAGAGACCTCGGAACCTATTAAACCAAACATTAAATAAACAGGAGGCTGGTGTGAAGGAGTGGTTTGTGTGGCAGTGGCTGCATGTTGTTCGGGTATTGGTATGTGTTTGGGCCCAAAACCCAAAGCTCCAATCAATTTTACTAAAAAGGCAAACCAGACAATAGGTTGGCCCAATAATTGAGCTCGAAATGGAAACCCAATGGCTATTAATTTGAATGTCCCTACGTGGCTACACCAAGCTTATAGATGAGTGTAGCAGAGAAATTCTTGCTACATGTTTGTTAACATCACATGTTTATCCAGTTGTTTGGAAGTATGATCGTAACAAGTAATAGAGATAACTATTCACTTCTGCAATCGCTTTCTTGATTGTTACCAGTGATGCTATCATAACAAAGAGAAGAAATAACTTGTCCTAAGCGTCTCTGTTTAACAGCTATACCTGTTAAGAAAATGAATAATGTTTTTTAACGTGATGTGTTGAAAGATGGAAGAAGGTCATAGAATAAGAGTTGGAGAAATAAAAGAATGAAAGATCTAGATGAAGAAGAAGTGAATGCCTTCTTTTTCATTTTCTGTCTTCATACTTACTCTGACCCACATGACTTTAATAAGACAATATAACAATTGGACTGAACCAACTACGTCACATTCACTCTTCACTTCATAAATATTTCCTTCTGACTTTTTTCTTCCTTTATCTCTTACCTTCTGACTTTCATCTAACAACTTGCCTTCTATTATTCATCTTTCAACTTAAATATCTCTCACATTTACAAAGGAGGTGTATTAAAATTTGGAGTGTGAAACACACTTTACAACATCAAGTTTATCGTTGAGAGAGTCCAAAATGGTAGGAATTTTGTTGAGGACAGTGGCTAGAGAATGGTTTTGAGCAGATGTTGAGAATTGATGTTGTTATTAAAGTTGGTAGAGGTAATTTTCGTTGACCTCAATGTACTAATTAATGGATATGAGAATGATTGAGGAAATTTGTTTTTTCACTGAGAAGCATTGAGAATGGGCAGGGTCCCAAGGAACCTACTACATTGAATAAAGGGAGCAATCAGCAATGTGGATCATGGCCATGTTTTCCAGTCAGAGAATAATCAACTAATTAATGTTAGCATGGTGTGTTTGCTAACATTTTATGCAAATTCTTAACCTATGCGGGGTAGTCTTAACTCAAATCCTAGTGTGTAAGATTGAAACATTCCGGAGGCATGTATGAAATCAAGAAAAAAGTATGTTTTGGCAATTTTACTAATAATGATTCATTGATTTGCAAGGATTTTGTATCCATGTAACACTGGTTTTATCATGAATTGTGTTTGTTTCTTAGAGTTAAAATATGATGCATTGCATCAATCAGTTCGTTCTACCTCAATCAAAGACCAAGTTTGATATTGTTTGCTTGGAAAGAATTATATGGGGTACCTATTCCCACCTTGTCCTTCAATTACGACAACATTATTAATTTCTCATTGCACTAATTCATATTATTAATTTCTAGATCGCCAGAGTGAAATTAAGGTGTGGGGACTTTAACTACTTTGTCTTTATACTCTAGACTACCCCATTCATCTTTCTTTAAGTCCCTTTCAGTTTTCATTCCTTGCTTCTATTTAATGGAGTTTTTTTTTTTTTTTTTCTTTTTGAAATTTAACCTTTTATGAAAGAGTTAGGTTAATTTTAAATTATCCCTTATGGTTCGTTTAAGAAAAAAAAAATTGCACATGTATTGAAAAGGTCTTAAGCCTTTATCTCATTTTTAAGTTTTTTGAAATAAATACTCCATAATGAAGTAAAATTTGACTTTATGTTATCTATATAGAGTTTTAAACTAATTAAATTACTTTATCCACATAAATTATTTCAAAAGCACACAAACTATAATTAAAACATTAAACTTCCATGCATTCAAAATTTATAAATTTCCATCAAAACATTATCTTTTATAGATATTTTGTAAGTGACGTGCTTAAATCTTTAAACTTTTATCATTTTTTTAATTTTGTACAACTTTTTTGTAAGACTACAAAAATTATAAAAAAGACTTTATTTCTTGTAAACAAAAGTATTGTTTTGAAAACTTTATGGAAGCCTTATTTTAAAACTGGCACGTGGGGGTTTTACTTTTTCAAACTTTCATTGTGGGGAGTTAGTGTAATAATTACTACTATATTGATTAAAATGGTGATATACATTATTTTAAAAAGAGACAGAAAAACATTACCTAGCACGTAAGTCATTTGTCATTGACTAAAAATGTCATATAAAGGAAGTCTATTAAAAAGTTTTCACGATCTTGCATAAAATTGGTCGGAGATGGAATTCATTTTCAAAATGTCAAATATAGTTATCCATTCATTTGGTTGAGTGTATCCTTTGTATAGGCAAACATGACCTGTACTAATATCACTATAGACTATCTTAATTAGTGTAAACTTTTATTAGGCTTAGCTTACTGTTTCAAATCAACGTAATTAATGGTAAATAATTCTCCCCAATCTAAAAACAATTTTGAAATTTGGAAAGCAAATTAACATATAGTTTAATATTGTAAGCAAAAGCGCTTTTGAACTTGCAGAATAGCATTCTTCACTTATCAATAAAATAAGTTTAAACGGTAAGGTTGTTTTATTAATATAATAATTTATATTGGTAAAATTTAAATTATTAGTAAGTGTGAAAAATATTTGTTTTTATATTTATTAATTAGTTTAAATTTGTGTTTATTTATTAAATAATATTTTATTTATTCGCTCAGCACATTAGTATAACTTGTTCAGAGAATTGAGTTAGTCAAGGGATGATCAGTTGAACTTTCATTCAGCGCATGCATTGCTGTGAATTATTATTGCAAATTATTAAATTCTGGATAGGTTTTGAGTTCAGAAAAGATAGAAAACACTGGAGTTCTGGATAGAGAAACATTTGAAATTTTTTTTAGAAATTCAGGAGTCTACTTCAGGATATGAAGATACCATTTTTGTAAAGAATTGTTTCAAATGTATACGTTTTATATGACTAAGAGTAATTAGAATTCTCTTTCATTGGAATTGGATGTAGTGGATTCATTGTAATATATGTTGTGTTCAAATGCTCTTCTTATTTTTCTTGTCATAATATGAAAGTATAATGAAATTTTGAATGATTATTATTATTGGAAAATGAACTTAAATGTGGACATAAAAAAAAAAAACCAAAAGGAACGATATTTCTTCTGGTCATTGTTAAGCATCAGATTTCAATGCAAATTATATGTTAGAATAATTAAGAAATTAATAATTTAACATATATATTTAGAACTTAATTTGAGAAATTTAACAAAGTATACAGTGATGTGAATGTTTGAACGTATAAAATATTGTCTAGAATAATACTGGAAAGTGATTCATACACTGAATTCCAATGAAGCTTTCTTTTAAACTTTAAATCATAATTTTTAAGATTTTGTTATTTCAATACAATTTCATCAATATGAGTTCAACTCTTATCATTGCTAAATTGAATTTGGTAAATATTTCCAATTAGACAACATAACACAAGTTTCTTGAAAGAATGGTACTATATACTCTTATACTTACTACTTGAAACAAATTGATATACTTGCCAAAATATTATCAACATCTCAGATGCACTATTGCACTACATATATATATATATATATATATATATATATATATATATATATATATATATATATATATTTAACTCTTTAAATTTGAATATACTTGTAAATAAAAATTTGGGATCCTAAAATATTTTTAAGGAATTATCAGGGTTCAATTCAAAAAAATCTCTAATCATTTTATGAGATTTTTTTATATATTACTTAATTTTTTACTTTTAGTATTTCAACTAATACTTATTCTCATTAGGTTTAATACCGTTTTTGGTCCCTAGTTTGGGATAGTTTATTCAATATGATCCTACTTTTTCAGTTCCATAACAATTGATCCCACCTTTTGATAAAAATTGTTCAATTGAGTCCTTTTTGTTCATAGTGGTCCCATATTTAAGTTTAAATTGTTTATTATAGTCCTTATTATATACGATGATGACATGATTTTTAACATAACATTATGTCAGGACTGTTAAAATAACATTTGGATAGGTGAATGCATGAAAGAATATATTGACCTTGTAACCAGCACCGTTAGAAAATTGACGTCGTAACAAAAAAGGAGTCAATTCAACCGTTTTTTCAAAAAGTGGGATCAATTGTTACTAAAAAAAAAAAATAGGACCATATTGAACAAAACCTTCCAAACTAGGGACCAAAAGCGATATTAAGCCTTCTCATTAATATCTGTAATCCACATAAAGAATTAATACCATTAATTTATAATCTATTAAAACAATAAATTATTTATATATCTCAAATTTCTAATTTTTACCCTATATAATACTAGTACTTAAATTTGTTAACATAGTTAGTTACTATAGTTTATTATACCAATAATAACACTCTTTAAGCTCGTATGTGACAAATACTGTTACACCTTCGCCACAACTCAATTTGACATAGTGATGTAATGAACAAAGTCTAGTTTGATACTTCATATGATTAATTTGTTTAGCCTTTTCATGGTTTTGAATGAAATGGTAGGAATCCACACATCGAAGTACATTTTTACTAATGGATCATTATAATTTAAACTCTATATTTCAAATCCTTTTGATCATGAAAGAGTTGTACTCCAGCTGAAAGCGCACTATTGGAAGAGCTTGTACAATTGGCAAAAGACCCTCAATCCTCTACATTATCAAATCATTTTAGAAAATAATTTATGGACATTTAAAATATTAATCAGCACTCTCTATACATATAGAGATAAATATAACTTATAAATTTATAAATATATGGTATAATAGGAAAAATATATATAGAAACTTAACGTAAAAGGGAAACTGAAATTATTTAAAAAAACAAAATAATGTTAAAAAGGATAAAAGGAAACTGGGTATGCAAATCAATGAGCGAATAACTCGTGGATACTCAACAATTAACTACCTTACCAACTCAGTTAGGTTTTCTTTCTTTGCATCAAACAATTGCTTTATAAAGATAGAGATTAACTACCGTCCCTTCAATCACTTTATTACCTAAAAATGGACGATCTCGCTTTCACTTTAACAATAGCTAAACTGGGTGAAGCGATTCAAAACAGGTTATTCACTTATATGGTAGAAAGTCAGTTTTTTCATTAAAGCATATGTGTGTTCACGATACTTCATCATAAAAAGTAAACTGCTTAGTTTGAACATCATTTTCACCAAAATCTTAATCCGAAGATCCAGTGAGTCTGTGTTATAATGTGACATTCACACAGAAAGCAAATCAAAATTTTCGTTTTATGTTACATTCGTAAATAACTTAACGGTAGTGTGAAAAGAGAGTAATATAGTATGGTTGAAATCCAGTACAATGGTAGCACTGGTGATGATACAGAAAGCTAAGTTTGACCACATTTTGATATTTGATTTAGTTTAATGGTTACATGACAGTATCTGTAGCAAGGCAAGATATGTGTCACGGTGGTAGCAGCAAAAATTAGAAGACGCTAGCTAAGAAAAGAAACATAGAGAGGGATGAATGAAGAAATTGGCCGACAAAATGAGAGGGCAACCAGGGAGCATTTGGGTCCATCCTGTGGGGAACCTAGGATCCAAATTCAGCTTCATGGACCCTCTGCTTCTCTACCCATTTTCCATGTAATTTCCTGTCGGTAAGCTGTTCATATACAGCCGCTACATACTCTATGTATTCCCTTCCCATCACCATTTTTGTTTTTTTTTTTTCTCTTTTTTTTTTACTCAATTACCCCTCGCATTCTAACCAACTTATTCATTTATAATTCATAAAATATAATTTTTTTTTTCTTTTCTCACTTCACATTTATTTTATTTATTTTCAAAAATATATCCATGTCTTGTGTTTTATTGTATACCTTCCCTTGCAAGATACTTTCCACTATTAATATATATACTAAGTAAAAGTTATTTTTCACTTCTGTACTTCTTTTTCAAGGTTCATTTTTTCAATTTTTGAAAATATGTAATTTTAGTTATTTTATATTTAAATTTAATAATATTTTTCACTGTTGTGAAATTAATAAAAAACAAAATTTATTTAATAATAATTTTTAAAGTTGATAGAAGGATGGGGCGGTGGGGGGAAAGTGCGTAAAATTAACACATTCATTTGAAGGATTTGCCACCTCTTTTCTCTGTAGTAAGCAATTCTCTCTCCTCGTAAGCAAGGACACTGCTTGGTCAAAAGTGTCATATTTAACATCACGTGGCCCTATGTGCCAATGTGATTTTGGCATGTATACATGACCCCACCTATATCCTTCTTCCCCCACAATTGCCACGTATAAATACCATGCCTTGTGCACTACTTCCCCCACCAATCCTCTTCAACATTTTAGTACAAAAGGATCAAGAGTTACAACCTTCACTTTCTACTCTCTCCTATACATTCTTTCTTTAGATCGCTTTTACAAGCTACTTTATTGCTTCAGCCTTTCTCCTTTTCAAGGGGCTTCGATTTAATTTCCTTATAGTTCTTTTCAGATAACACATCGATCCCAGACATCTCTTTCATCCTTTTTCTACTCTCACCCAGAAAAAAACAAAAAATGAAGTTCTTGTCTACAAAAGCCACATGCAACTCTCATGGCCAAGATTCCTCATACTTCCTAGGATGGCAAGAATACGAGAAGAACCCCTACGATGAGGTTCTGAATCCCCAAGGAATTATTCAGATGGGTCTTGCAGAGAACCAGGTTAGGAATTAATTCTCGTTGTATGCGCATAGTAACCTTCTATTATTATGAATAATAATTAATAAAAAGACAAAAAAAGAACTACGGAAAAGAAACAAAGAAGCAGAATTCACTGTATACGCTTTTGCGTAATATACAGCTTCGACATGCCATCTTATCAAGCTTTATTGAGTGACATCCTAATAATTAAGGTGGCGAGTTTATGAAATTTCTTTTCATTATTTTTTCAGCTCTCTTTCGATCTCCTAGAGTCTTGGCTCGCTAAGAACCCTGACGTGGCGGGATTCAAGAGCGATGGCAAATCAATATTCCGAGAGCTTGCTCTGTTCCAGGACTATCATGGCCTCCCTTCCTTCAAGAAGGCATTGGTGGACTTCATGGCTGAGATTCGAGGAAACAAAGTGACTTTTGATCCCAACCACATTGTTCTAACAGCTGGTTCCACCTCAGCAAACGAGACCCTCATGTTTTGTCTTGCTGAACTAGGAGACGCGTTCCTCCTTCCCACTCCTTATTACCCTGGGTGCGTATTAATTTCATCTTCTCCATAGTAACTTGTATAACATTCTGCATGCTTCTTTTGCAATAACTATAATTAATTTCCACAAACAGGAATCATCTCACATCTCAAATAACATATCATGTTTAAATGTTGTGTCAATCTCTCTCCATAAATATTAAATAAGCCTTATTTATTTATTGTCTATAATGAGAGAGACAAATGCACTATTTGAACACGATCTTATTTTCCTAAAATTTGACGTAAGAAAAAACAATATATCCTATTACACATATACACATACATACATGTGGTAGTTCTTTTTTTGCTCCCCATACATATCTCTGATGTTGCTTGCGCTTGTGCAGATTCGATAGAGATCTCAAGTGGCGAACTGGGGTGGAGATCGTTCCAATACAATGCACTAGCTCCAATAACTTCCAAATCACTGAAGCCGCTTTGAAACAGGCTTATCAAGAGGCGAAGAAGCGCAACCTCAGAGTCAAAGGCGTGTTGGTGACAAACCCATCCAACCCACTTGGCACTACCATGTCCCGGAGTGAATTGAATCTTCTCGTTGACTTCATCAAAGACAAAAACATGCATTTGATAAGCGACGAGATTTACTCCGGTACCGTTTACAACTCCCCAGGCTTCGTCAGCATCATGGAAATCCTTAAGGACAGAAATGACCTTAAAGATTGCGGTGCCAATGTTTGGGACCGAGTTCACATAGTGTATAGTCTCTCCAAAGACTTGGGCTTACCAGGATTCCGTGTGGGCGCAATCTATTCTGAAAACGAGGTCGTTGTGGCGGCTGCGACAAAAATGTCAAGCTTTGGCTTGGTTTCCTCACAAACTCAGTACCTCCTCTCAGCCATGCTGGGTGATAAGAAATTCACCAAAAACTACATCTCTGAGAACCTAAAGAGGCTGAAACGACGCCAGAGAAACCTTGTTTCAGGCCTCCAGAAAGCAGGCATTAGTTGTCTTAAAACCAACAATGCAGGCTTGTTTTGTTGGGTTGACATGAGGCACCTTCTCCACTCCAACACATTCGAAGCTGAGATGGAGCTCTGGAAGAAGATACTCTACCAGGTTCGGTTAAACATATCCCCAGGGTCCTCCTGCCACTGTACCGAACCTGGCTGGTTTCGGATGTGCTTTGCTAACATGTCCGAAGAAACTCTAAACCTAGCCATGAAACGGTTGAAGACCTTCGTCCAAGAGTCAAATCACGACAACGGGTGCACCACGAAAAGAGTTCAGTCTTCAAGAAGAAAGTCACTCTCCAATTGGGTATTCCGGCTATCTTCTCGCGAACATCGTGAACAAGAACAACGATAGCCCGGCGGTGACGTGAACTGTGCTAAGTCTGAACGCATGCAGAATTAACTTTATTATTTTTTCCTCACCGAATATTCTTGGTGGAGTTACAACTACGTAGCTATATAGTTATTGTTATTTATTACTATTACTATTTTTTAAAATGATGAAATTGTAGCTAGAGAAGACGAACACTCTATCCATTTGGATGTAAAGTGTGGTCTGTTAATTAGTGAGCTACCATCGTTTGTACAACTTCCATCTCAATCATCAGTTACCTTATGCATGAAAAATCTTATTAGTACCTTGGATGAAAAGTTTGTAATGTACAATATATCAATTATTAATTAGAGTAGCCTGAGTTTAATTCTAGTTAGTAATGAATGATATATATGGTACATATGTGTGAACATCGACAAAAAAACAAAATTAATGTATATGTGTGAACACTTACGTTGCTTGAAAGCTTATAACATGTATCTAATATAATAGCACCGGCAACCATTGGTTCTGCCGACGCTGAGACGGCATTTTTATTTTATCGTATGAATTCAAACCATTGATTCTATTCAATTTATTTAAAAAAAAAATTTGAAACAAACTAATTATAAACTACCACACACACTTTTTTTAAAAAATTATTAAAGGAACTTCTTTCCATTCAAAAGATATGTTCAACAAAGCATACGTTCTGGACCCTTGACACTGACACCGTTATTACTCACTCACTGATCCTCTTAGAATTTTTCACTGACAAGCTATCAGTTTTCAAGGCGTATCAGTAGGAGAGAACACGTTGTAGTTACGATGTGAGACAGAGAACAGAAAGTCAATAACGCACCCCATTTTTGGTATTGAAGAGAAAGGTGAAAAGAAAAACAACTCTTTATGTTTTAAATATTATTTTTTTCTCATTTTTCTTTTCATCAAATAAAATACGTATTATTATACATGTTCTTTTTCTTCCATTTTTTCTTTCTCTTATCTAAACAAATCACGTATTTGGTTTTTCATATAACTGAAAAATAAAAGAAAGTGATGCTATTTGAATAATATTTATAAAGAATTAAATATCATTTATAAAGATTTTTTGTTTCCATTTTACGGGATGAATAATACTAACTTGATTTCTCAGTCAAACAGTACTAACTTTTATTTCTATTGTCTACAAAGGAGGAAATTAAAGGTTACGTGGGGCCACTGGAAAATAAAAAACTGTTGTTTGGACTTGGAATATTTCTAAACTTAAAAGAAGAATTATACAATTTTGTACACTATCTATATGAAACAACATCTATTTAGTTGAGAGACTTATCTTTATTACATCATTTCTTTAGTCTGATTAATTTATACAGTAGATATGCACCCGACGTTAGTGAAATTAGCTCTATTTAGCAAAAATGTTTCTCGTTCTATTCCTATAATTTGTGAAATTCTTTGAATTGCCGTCATAATATTGCAAACATATAATGATATAGAAAAGCAAGTGATAAAAATACATATTTTATTTTTATATCTATCTTATTCTTTTCCATGTATCTGTGAATATTTTTGTTATTTTTATAAGTTACACGATGGAGATACAGAATAAATAACTTTAGTTATGGGTGAAAGAAATTATATGCTAATAATGTTATATAATAAATTATGAAAGCGTTAAAGCATTACTAGTTAATTCTGTCGGTAATTAAAACTATTTATTTCATATAAATAATATCAGACAAAATTAAAAATAAAGGAAGAAATCAATAGATGTGAGTGTTAAAAGGTGAATCGTGCAATTGTTTTATAATTCGTGGTCACCAAGTACGCAAGCTATCAGAAAATGGTGATCAAAAGCTAGAGGTTTTTTCAACGACAAATAAAGTTGAAAACGCTTTGCTTTGTTGTTGAACTTTTGTGAGAGTAATCATCACTGCTGAAAAAGTTATTTTGTTGAAACAAAACAATTACGCGGTGTGAAGTTGTAGTATCGTGTATGTGCAGGCCATCACTATGCATATCGTACGAACTACGAACTTTCTTCAAGCAACTTTTAGCTGAGCCACTTTTCAAGAAACCAATTAACGTGTTAGAAGTTGGAACATGGAAATATGGTTGGTAGGTTGAAAAATATTGAGTTGTTGTGAAGCATAATCATTGTTATAATTAAAAAGGTTTTTGTTAGGTGACTTTATTGAAAATAAGATAATTAATTGCAATAATTGCTTTTGCAAAAAAAAAAATTTAAGAAAAATTAATTTTACTTGTTATTATGTGCTTATAACCTGCTTGGAAATAATCCAGCAGTTAATGTTAAAAAAACATTTTATTATCCTTGAGTTTTGATAGAGTTGAACATAGTTAAGATGCAATTAACATTATAATGACTATTATCAAATCGTTAAAGTTTGTATTCATAATCATGTAAATTAATTGTTCAGATTCTTATAAATTCTATAAATAAAGATTTAATTTAGAGATAAACTCACTCTTATCACCCACATGTCATTCTCATACACCAATGAATTACTTGGAATAAGTCGAATATTTGACGCATAGTATATTTACAAAAGTGTCATCCCGTTTCATTTCAGCATAAAGACTACTAATTTTATTTTTTTCTTTATATAAAACTTTTTTTTTTTGTTTTATTTTTCAATAGTCTACACACACATATATATATATATATATATATATATATATATATATATATATATATATATATATATATATATATATATATATATATATATATATATANTATATATATATATATATATATATATATATATATATATATATATATATATATATATATATATATATATATATATATATATATATATATATATTCATTGGTCAAATTATGTGTCCAATTTTTCTTATTGTTTGATGATTGCTGGAGATAAAAAATGTGCCCTTGCAAACCTTTTTTTCCCCTCTGGTAAGCCAAATGTCAGAGTAGGTGAAGGTGGAGAGATTCCATTTGTTTTCTATAACTGTTATGCATGAAATAATTTTCTTTTCATTTTTTGTAAAGCAGAGCGTTCTATCACATTTAATTGTACTGAAATAAGTATGCATTTGTATTTAAAATATGTATATGTTTGCTTTTAACTCTTTTGGAATGATGGATGGTGTATCTTTGTGTATACTTTCATAAGTATTTGAAAAAGAAATACCCATAAAAATGTGAAGAAAACATAATTGAATATATTTTATACATAATTGATTATTTTTATTTCTGAAATTTGTTTTAAATTATAATAATCGATTTTTACATGTTAATTGATTATTATAAGCACAAATAAAATATATTGAGTAAGTATGACTACATGTGCATCACTAATTGATTATTTCTATAAATTATCAATTAAATATAACAACAAAAAGTGAAAGAAACATGATTATGCTTTGAATAGCCAATTATTTAATCAATTATGTAAATGAATTATATTAAGTTCATTATGTAAATTTGTTTAGTAAATTACATCTAATAAGATCACGAAATCAATTGAATGATGATACGTTGTTATGAGTGACTCGAAAAATTAATTAATTATGACAAAAAAGATCATGTGTAAGGTTTGCTCATGTAATTTGTATGATGAATGAGAACACTTACACAAAAGCCTATAACTAGAGAAATGTCTCTAACGTGAAACTATATCTGTAAATCTTTTTGAGCAACTGTAATAATAAGATTTATTCACATTTATACATTTAATTTTTTTAATATTAAGTATATATATATATATATATATATATATATATATATATATATATATGTGTGTGTGTGTGTGTGTGTTCATGTTTATTTCACTGTTTCACTTTTCTAATTAGTAAAATAGTTTGATAAATCTATTAATGATGTTTTATGACATTTACTCTACTTTGTTTATTTTTAAACATATTTACTATTTTTTTTTGTCGTTTTTATATAAGGTTACATATTTTTAAACACCCTTCTTTTATTTTATTAAACAGGATTTATCATATTTTATACAAAGTAAAATTGTGTCATTTCTACCCATTTATTAGATAATAAGCTTATTTTTGTTACTATTGTAAAAATATTATACTGTTGGCTTAACTAATATGTTATTCAAAATAAGTACAGTTGCAACATTCCATATAAATATAATCACTACTATTAAAAACATTGAATAAAAAGTATATATATTGTAGATTAAATATATTTGTATTTTTTAAAATTTGAAAACCAAACTATATCAAAATTTAAGATAGGAGTTTTAATTTACTTTTAAAGTTTATGCACTAAAATCATATTTACTTCTTATTATATTTATAAAATAGCTTAAACATTTTTTTGTATAAATATTGTATATAAACAAGTGAATTCATTTGAAGTTATACTTGATTAGTATGCTAATTATTTTCAAATTATGTCTATTAGCTAACTATTCCTAATTTAATAGATATGGCTTTAGTTAATGGTGTAATCAATAGAGATATACAAACTTATATTATAATGGATTTATTATAATACTTGATTCTACAATTCTTCGGTAGATCGAAGTCTTATATTATAATCATATGTTATACTACATGATAGACCCGTTTACTACTACTAGTAGTTTAGAAGACGTTTATATGCTACTTTCTGTTTTTTGTTTATTTATACGTAGGTCTATTGTAAATTGATGTATTATGTAAAAATAGTATTATTTATTTTATTATCAAGGTTACTCACAACTATTACATACTTCTCTCCCCTCCTTTTTTTCCATTCAGGTATTGCCTCTTTTTAAAAAAAATCCCAATATGTTAACAACTTTTTTTAACATGTTAAAATGATCCGATTATAGTGATTAAGTATAGAAAATGATGGACGTAATTGAATAATATTGAATATGATAAATTATCCTGGACCCTGAAGAAAACCGTGGCAAAATAATTGAGAATGAAAAGCATATATAGTTGAGATTTTATGGTATGAATTTTAGAATTAAAAAATTGAGGGTGGCTTAGATGTGACAATTTTGATTACGTGGTATGGGTGACATTAAGTGACATGTGGGTTTCACATGATGTAGCAGATGCTAGGGAACATAGAATACCTGCAGTGCACAATTTGAATAATGCAGAGGGTGAGAGAGAAGAGAAGGTAATTAGCAATGTGAAGAGTAGTTTGAGATGGAGGAGGTGAATCGGAGACAAGAAGGGTCAATGGAACATGGCTAATTATGCCTCTCACCGATAACCCATGCAGGAATTTTAGTACCCTAATCCTGGGACCCAGAGGTCTGCTAGATACACCCTTGCCATGTCACTCAATCATTCATCAATTACAATGCTGTCTTCGTTTTTCTTACCATCAAAATATATCCAATTTTGTCTCTTTTCTTTTTTTAATGCGATGCGATTGCGAGCCACCCTATCCATTACCTTCTTCGTCAGATTAATTTACGTTGTCTCTCCGCTGTCGGGACTGTTTCACTCTCGCGTCACTTCAAAATCAAATTTCATCCACCACCTTATTTTAAAACATAAAATTAACGGAAAACTATCTTTTCAAAAAAATTTATTTTTATCAATTTTTTCATAACAAAATTTCATGAAAAATACCACTATAACTTTCTTGATCAGATATAGTTCTTTATAAAAAAAAAAAAAAACTCGCCGTGCTCTTATTGATTAATATTTAATAAAGATTTTGGTAATTTTTTATTTTTATAGTTATATTTTACTATTAATCTTATATTATATATTAAAATCTTTTCCAAATAAAAAATTTTTTAAATATAATATTAACATGATTGTTTACTTTAAAATATCAAGGCATCTATCTATCTATCTATCTATATATGAGGCCAGCTACTGATCACAAAATTGGGTTCAAAGTAATGTTTAAGCATCAAAATAAATAAAATAACCAGTGTAATGATTAAATAATTAATATAATATAATAAAACAAGAAATAAATAAAACCCCTTATCAATACATTTAAAGGTAAGAATTAAATTTAAAAACAAAATATTACGCTTAATTTTGATCTTGTATAAAAATAGAAATTAACACCTTACTTTAAATAGTTTCATGTTTATAGAAACTTTAAATAAAAATATACTTTGACACACTTATTTTTTTATATTCATTTGACATTACTCTTATTTATTTTTTACTCTCATCTTTCTTAAAAAATTATAAAACTTTACACTTTTTAGATCGTTTTATTCTTATTATATTCTGTGTTAAATGAATATAAAAGTGTGTTATGATGTTATTACTTAATTTTAAATAACTTTTTGTAAGAGGTGCAAATTATTAAAATAAATTTATTTGTTGAGTGTAATTAATAGATAACTACGGAGGTAGAAAAAGTTTGTGATGTAATGCCAATGATGTAAAATGTGGGAACTTGTAAAAGAGGCTCTTTTGGATGGAGTAGATATTTTGAAGTAGTCAATAATATTGCGAGTAATATTATTCTTAGAAGGAGATACAAGGAATGACACACGTTTGTTTCAAAGGTCTATCAGGAAAATATAAGAAATCTTAATATTTAGGATTTTTCATACTCAGTATTTTATTAAGTATTTAATACTTTATCATGTAATTTTGTTATAACTTTTAGGTCCTCGTTATGCTATAAGAAAAATTGTACAATATAAGTTGAGCCATGCTGATTTTTCTTGTGAATATTTGACGAATTTTCTACAAAATGTCGTCCCGTAACATTATATGGGGGATAATATGAAATTTACTTAAATATGTCAAACTTAACATATCAAGATATTTATTTATATTAATATTGTTATGAACATATTTTTTATAGTATTTCTGGTAACCTTTTTTAAAAAGAAAATTATAGATAGTTTTGTCTAATAAAACTAACCTGGAATTTTTAAATAAAGGATGTGTGAAAAAAATGCATGTACACTGACAGTATGAGTAAAAGTGTAGTATTGGTAATTTAATTTAAAATAAACGATTTTATTAACTAATGAAGATATGATTAACGGAACTTGGGGGAAAAACCCTTGGGTTGAAAATTTAAAAAGGGAAAAACTTCTTTTAACAACACTTTTTTGACAATTTTTTGATAACGCATATATGACAGCTTGTGATTGATCGATTTTAAATATTTTTTAAACATAAATTTAAATAGACCAATAAAATGATGATACGTATTTCATTGTCAAAAAATGTTCTCAAAATATCATTGTCCTTTTAAAAGATTGCGCTTTTGAAAAACATGGTTTGGTTAGTCAATGGTTCCTTTCAGTGTGTACTGAGAGATGTAAGAAAAAAAGAAAGTAACCCTTTTCTTGGTGCGAATGCAGTGATTCATGACCATGACTAAGTTGGTAGCTAAGTGACACAGCATAGTGCAGATGTTGTCCCTTTAGGAGGCTCCACTGCGAATTCAACGAAGAGTTGCTCTGGTCTCATCATTTATGTTGAAAGCAGAGAAGGGAGACTATGAATCCATTGTTTCTCTTTAGGGAAAAAAATGAAGTGGTGGATCTCTGAACTTGCATCGCCATTACCAGTATGTTATGTTTGGAATTGTTATCGGTATAGAGTCAAGAAATAGGTGGTTATAATATTCAACGTTGTGGCTTGTCTTTTCCACTAGCAATGAAAAGGAAAAACGTGGGTCAGTGAGCAAGAGTGGGATGTTTCCTTTCCGGGTATTAATTAATTAATTTGAATACGGTTGGGAGTGATGTGTTACAGAATTTGCAAAAAACTTTAGAGGCAATGGAGAAAGAGAGTTTGCAGGATTCTGGTGCATGCCATGGGGTCTGTCCACTTTCACACTCTTTTCAAATTCTTTTGCCTTTTCTTCAAACCCACATTCTCATTATACTAATCTATATAGTCTTGCCAAAAACCAATCACTCAAACACATTTTTCTTCCATGCACTTTAATTTAATGTCATTTTCAATCACTTGATTCACCCTATTTCTCTATCACTTCATTACTGTCTATTTCATCGTATATAACTATTCACATCTTTTTATTATGCTTTTCTTTATCTTTTTCCTGTACGTGTATAATTTAAAAATAATATTCATGAAATAGGTATCGTTTATGGTTCCATTATTTGACCATCCTAAATTGACAATGTATATATCTTATATCATACATAATTATTTCTATAACTAAAAATATATTTCATGAAGACCAGAGAAAACATGATTTTTGTCCTCCAACTTTAATGTTGAAGTGAACATTTTCGATTTGTCTATACACAACACAATGCGAGAATGCCCTGTTTCAAAATAGAATGCCGTATTCAAAGAAGAAAAGAAAAAGTAGAGTCAACGTTTGCAACAAAATTCAATTCTAATTCATTTTCAAGACCTAAAATTTTTATGACAGAGAAATAGCAAGGTTGTGTTTATATTCACTGTACCTTATCCCTTGTATCTCACACTTCAATACTTGACGATGGATTTTTTCCTTTTAAATATTTAATTATTATATAGAAATTATGAGATAACTATTGCAAAAATGATGACAAAATGTCATAGTTGCGCCATATATAATGGAAAATGATATTTTAACACCAATTTTTGACACCATTTTGACATTGCACACGTATCAAAATGTGGTTAGACAATTTCAAATTAAAAAAAACTGATACAAGGACATATTTGAAAGAGAAAAATCACAGTTTTTTTTTAATTTGAAATCGTCCAACCACGTGTGCAGTGTCAAAATTGTGTCAAAAAATTGGTGTTAAAATATCGTTTTCCATCCATAATATATATACCATGGTCTTTTAATCTTGTTTTAAAAATCAAGGTTTACTTAATATAGAATTATGGAATCAATTACAGTAATATCTTGTGATGTATAGTTACTGAATTAAAAATTATTTATGCCTTTTATATGCCTTGTTAAAATTTATTTTTCTTAAACTGACAGCATGTGATATTTTGTTGTGTGTTTCTCTATACTTTTCCACATTTTTTTTTTAAAAATAACTTTCTTCAATGAATTTAAAAATCTATCGAGCTTTCGAAAAATCTTTCAATAGATTTCGAACAAAAAAATAAAGTATAGAATCTTTAGAAATAGAAAAAATAGTTTTAAAATTTTTAAAAAATGTAGGGTACAAGGAAGGAAAAATGTAGACTGGTGTAAGAAAATACACTCTATTTTGTTTTGAAGGCCCATACTGAAAATCAAGCTCGGCCCAAAATTAAGGTACTCTTTTCGTAATGTCCTTTATAGTGGATCATAAGTACGGCCCATTATATTGGATATGTTGACCCTGACAATTTCTTTATTTCTCCTCTTATATACTTTATTCCCGTCTATCCATAAGAAAAAGTTTAAATTATCTCAGTCAGAAAGATTCAAGACTGTTGGAAATTTATTATGTATAATTTGAAATATACTTCAATTTCTAAAAATATATTTTTATTACATAATTTATAATAAAAATATTTTTAGATTACAAATACATTTTGCGTTATACAATCTAAAATATATTTCTAAACTGTGAAATTTGGAATATATTTCTAAATTAAGTAATATCAAAATGCGTTATATATTTTATGATTAAAAAATTCATAATATATGTCTAAGTTCGAAAATATATTTTAGATCAAGTAATTTATAAGATATTTTTAAATTATAAAAATTAAAATATACTTTTAAATTTAAAAATACATTTTAAATGGTACAATTTAAAAAATATATTCTTTTTAATTTTTGTATTCTGAACATGTATAATTTATCCTTACAATTCTACAGAGGTGTATGAAAAAACTAGAATGGTGGAGGAAGAAATAGCCGTCGCAGGTCGGTATAATTGAGCTTCCAAAGTCTTTTCATGATATTGCAATATGATTTCTAAAACGCCCAATTATGTGTGGGCAATGGAAATTCCAAGTAGAGGGCCTATCACTGAAAATCGAAAATTTTCTATCGGGCTCAGTTCAGTAATTCTAAATGGGTCAAAGGGAAACCCAGGCCATGTAATTATTGATCTATTTTAGTAATTTACAATTATTTGTATTTTGTTAAGATAACGGCTTCTAGTGTTTGATTTTTCTAAAATAGTGGGATTTTTTATATATATATTTTTTAAATTCGTAAATAATGTAGAAGAGAAAAATAAAATAATTGATTTATAAAGTTAAATTAATTTATAAATAAATTTATAAAAATTCTGATACACCTTATCGAAATTCTCAGTTTTAACTTGAAAAAAACTAATTTTAATTTGTGAAAAATGTAATTTCATTTTTTTTCTTTAGTAAAGTGTTCGTAGGATTATTTGTCAAAACAAACTCTTGTTTAATGTCTAAAAATTGTCAAGTTGGAATATAAAATAATGAATCTTATACATGTAAACGGATTAAAATATCTTAATATTCTTTCACCTGTTTAAATATGAAAGATAGACCAAAAGGACACAAATTTGAGAAAAAAAAGATGAAAATTAATGCATTTTGAATTATATTATTTTGAATTAAAATGATATGGTGTTTAACTTTTTGGAGAGGAAAAAAATAACAAGTTTAGTTAACTTTGAAAACGTACTTTCTTTATATCAAAATGGCTGCACAGATCATACATTGCATATACATCATCATATAAAAAAAAGGCATTGGAAAAAAGAATTTTAGTGCAAAGAATGGATTTTCTACTACTCAAACTGCGTTAACAATGATTAACATATTGATGGGGCTATCAAGAAGTAAATTAAAAAGAAAAAAAGAAAAGATGTGAATCGGTACAATTTGAAAGAAGTGAAGAAAAATATATGAAGACAAATAAGATCAAGGAAAACAATTAAAAAAAAGTGCCACCAAAACATCAAGAAGAACTTGATCGAGACAAAGAAATATTGAAAAAGAGGAATTAAAGAAGAGATTGAAACTGAATCTAGAGAGGAATTATATGTAATAACAATTGCAAATCATGAAAACAATGAGAATTCCACAAAGTGGATAGTTTAAGACAGTTATTTTATTTATGTATTTTTCTTTTATTTTATTTGTAACATAATTACTAAAAAATAGCAAAAAATAAATAGACAGTTTAAATATAAATTAAGAATGATAAATTCTAGGTACAATTCGAAACAATCTTATAACATTGCAATCAGAAAAATCAGCTAAAGCAGTATTGGTTGTAGCAATTTTGATCTTGTTGATTTATTTTGGAAGTTCTTGTTTTACCCTTTTTAATTTACTGTTTTCTTTTTATACACGAAATATTATTGATATTCACATTAGGAAAACGATTTGAGGATATTTTTTACTATAATTGACAATATAAACGAGTTGTTCATTTATTTAATATTTGTAGTGTGCTGGTTTGAATTGAATTAAAACACGTAGATTTGTCAGTCCATTTGAAATAAATCTACGTGGAAAATATATTGTTAATAGAATAATATTGTCAAAGATATCAGATTAAAATCCTTAAAAACACACATGTAAAAAGTAATTATGCAGTCGAATATCAGCAATAACTAGTAGAGAACGAGAAAGTGTAGCAGTGTTATTAGATCTCCATATTGGAGCTTAGATTTTTAAATACAAACATTATATTTTGTTTTGATCTGTGCATGTTTGTGGGAGAGATTAAGAAAATAAGGAAATGTCTTTAGTTAGCATCAAGATGTCATAGGTTCTTCGGTCTGCCACCGTCAAAATGGACAAAAGGAGAATTTCAGTGTTGTTCTTGTTAGAAAGAAATAGTATAATTATATAGTTTTATTTTAATGTAATAAATAGAAATATGGTAACTTTAATGATGAAATGAATATGAGAATGAAGAAGAATATGTTTGTATAATGTGGTGGTAGTGAGTGTGGATATGATGAATAAAGTAATGGTTATGATGTTTAATTTCAGTTGTGAGATCAAGTCATTTCAAATACTTTTACAATTTCTCTTTCTGTATTGTCTGGTCTTGTTTTTTGATCTCCTTCTTCGTTCTTCTATTCGGAGGTGTACTTGTCAAAGGTTTTCCAATGCATAGTAAATGTGAACTATCTACCACTTACCTTTAACATGTATTTATAGTTTTTGTTATGGGTCTGGGATTAACGAGATCTTAACTATGATCCAATCCTAACATAATACTTTTAATAATTAATTTACTTACCTTAATCTTCTCTTAAAAGTCTGATTGTGGTCTTAGGTCTGCCATTCGTCCTTAGTCGTCCATCCTGATCTCACTTCTCATTGGTCATTAGTCATGCTTTGGTCTTCAAGACCGTCCGACCTGTTGATGAGGAAGGAATATCAGGGTCGCTCGATCCATATGATACATTTACCTTAATCTTTATAGAAATATCTAATTATGAACTTTTGTCAACCGTTTGGTCTCTCGATTCACTTTTGCTAGTCATTCGATCTCTCGATTCATTCTCAACCATCCGACTATGTTGATGACAGGGTAACTTTATAGCTGATCGACAAATACTATAAAAAAAAAAGTATATTAAATCCTTGGAGGAAGGTGGTGATGGGGCTTTTTGTCGTGGCTTGAACAGACTGAAGGCTTGAATGAAGGCTGAGTTTGTATAATTAATGGAGCATTGAAAGCATTGATGTGGGTTGTAAATTAAAAAAGGATATCTTAAATTGAATAATAGGAAGAAAAAAGAAAGTGAAAAGGGTTTGTTGGTATGCTCTGAATCTGTTTCCCAAATGGTTGGTCTCGTCAAGGGATTATGCTCCGAGTTCCTACCGACTTCATCAACCTTTCAATTCAATATTCTTCACTTTCATTTCTCAATCTCTCACCCACACCTTCATCATCCTAAACTTTACGCTACTATATTTTTTTAACCTAATAAATTAAATTAATTTGAAAGCTGGCCTCTTCAATATTTCATTTATAATATGCAACAGAAATTAAATATACATGGTAGCCATCTCCTTTTTTATTAATTTGTCTTCTTGCTGTTGGTTTGGAATGTTGAAAATGTGATATAGTTTAAGGAGTGAAAGTGGTATATGCATGGTGTGGCGAAGGGATAAGTAATGATGTGTGTATCAATTTTGTGTTGGAGCTAATGGATAGAATGGAGATTCGTCGGTAAAGACGGTACATTTTTCTCCACCAAGCGACAACTAGGTCTAGTAAGTGTTTTTTTCTTCACAAGTTACATCATCTATTTCAAAAGAAGAAAAATAAAATTCATCGACCAAAGAAGTTAGTAAAAAGTAAATTAGATAAAGTTTTATAAGTTAAATGTGTTTGATTGAAAAGAAAAAATAAAAATAAAAAATAGAAAGATTGGTGAAAAATAAATAAAATGGAGCAAAAATTAGGTTTATTTATTTATATCTTTTATTTCTCATATTTCCATCCTGCAGAAAAAGCTCCAATTAATTATACCTTTTGTTTCCATCTTCACTCTGAAAAAACATTATTATTTTTTAAAATTGAACTGGAACCAAGTAAAAGTCATAAAAGTCCTTAATTTAAGTTTATAATTTAGTTTGGTTGTTTTTTTTTTCATCACTTTGACCCTATACATATGTTATTATTATCACTTAAGTTTTCGAATTAACAATTAAAACGAAAAAGAAATATCGATTTTATGGTCATAAATAAAATTTAGATTTTGATCTAAATTTTCTTTACATCAATAATTAGTATGACAAAACAACTAGATACAGGACCAAATTAATTATTTCTTTCTAAAATTTGTAAAATTATAGCGACAACTGTGCCGTATTATTTTTTTGATTTGCTGAAGTGAACCACATAAATTTAAACTTTATAACTTTAGGTTAGTTTAAGTCTATAGCTTGAATTGAAAAAAAAATGCATGTTTTTTTTTTCTTTTAATGATGGGCAAGCCAATAATGCATATATAAATAAATATACGAAAAGTAAGACACATTATTAATTCAAAAGCAAATAAGTGGAAAAAAAAGTGGACTTAATAAAAGTCGGTTCTGAGATGGATAGACTTAAAATTTTATTTTAGTTTTTATTTTTACCTTATTTTCAAATGTTGATGTTTAATTATGATTATTTAATGTTTTGAAAGGAAAAAAATTATTTTAACAGGGGTTTGAAAGTTAGATAAGGTGCAGTTGAAGTTTTCTAATGTTGACAAATCAACTATCAATATCAAATCACTTCTAAGATTATGTGGGAAAAGCAACATCAATAATTAAACGTTAAAAAATTCAGAATAAGCTTTTCATACCAAACGAATTGAAGAGGAAAGTCAACATTAAATAAATGCTCGTAATTTCATTGGAGTTGCATTCTGAGCTGTGAAACAATCATTCAAATATTGGGTTGGCCTGCTTTGACCTCTCAGTAAAGTTTTCAGATTGTGCTCAATCTCATAAATATTGAAAATTTATCACATGATGCATTTCAGCAAAATATTTTTTTTCTTTAAATTATCAAGAATCATAAGTATAAGAAATATACTCTATTTCACAACAATAAATAAAAATAAAAATTTGTAGTAGTTAATAATATTATTTATTAAATATAATAATTAAATATTTTTAATTTGAAGAGTAAATAATATATTATAGCGATATGATCTCACATACTGAATACGCTTGCTAAGAAATCTATTTAATAAAAAGGTAGAGATTTCACCTAAACCAGCAAAGAAAATATTAATTGTTTAAAGAGATGATCCAAAATCAATGTCACTATCTAATATTGGTTTCTTAGATTTGGTTCGCTAGCTTTAAATCTCAACTTTGGAAGAAATGAATAATAATGTGAATAAAATGGTGAATAAAAGTCATGCTTAATAGTACATGTACAGAAATGTCAAGTTGTGACTTTCATGGAATTCATTATTTATTTTATAATTAACAATTACATGTCTTGTATTAGGAGTCAAATAAAAGTCTTATAAAAACTACTTACCATCACACAATTGAACCCATTTCCCACTTTCTCATATGCATTCATGGACTCTTTACCATTCCAAAAGTCATATAATAATAAATTGCGATAATTTTCAAGTAATATTAATACATAAATTAATAATTTTATTTTTTTCTTAATAAAGCTAAAATTATGAAAAAAAATAATAACATATTGAATTCTATTAAAAGTAGAATTAAAGTTATAAGTTAACTATTAATAAAAGGACTGAAAATTCATTTCTATGTGTATAAATTAATTATGACTTTATTCATTTTAAATATTCAAAGACGTTTTTCAAATGAGTAGAATGATATTCATCTCTTCAAATCCAAGGGGATTTTGTGTTTCCCATCCTTACTGGAAAACTGATCGCTAAATGCTTAAATGTTTTATTAATTTCTTTGAATTTAGGTTAAGTTTGTTTATTACTTGTTGTGGTGTTCTAATCCTTTTAAAAAGAATTCATAATAAATTATTATATAAAGTAGACACTCGGAAGCTTGGGAGCTTAAAAAAGAAAAGAATCTCTAAAATGAAATTGTGAATTAATGATGAATGAGTACAACAATCTTCTATTTAGAGAATTTATAAGTAATTAATCATGAACAAACTAAGTATAAATATTTGCTCATCAAAGTCTCTCCCGCACAAATAATTTGAAGAAGACTTATTAATAACTGATATCAATTAATTAATAATTACTTTACAGAAAAACATATTAAAAACTTTTGTGAAAACTTCTTTAGTTATATTTTGGAAAGAAAATTATTCTTTTACAAAACTTAATTTTTTACATTCATTTGATATTATTTTTATTATTTTTTTATTTTTTTAAAAAAATATAAAAGTTTATATTTATATAATTATTTTATTTTTATATTCTGTATCGTAAAAATGTATCTTAGTATATGACTCAGAAACTGATATAACGCATAAAAGATAAATAAAGCTTCTCTAATAATGAGTTAGAAGCCAAAACAACCCTTTTGGTAAATCACCCAACAAAAGGTTTTAGGGCATCATTGACACTTTGGAAAATGGGTCTTCCTTATCTTCAAGCGGAGGAACCATGCACGGAGGATCACATCAACCAGAACAACTTTGCCACTATCAATCACAAAAATAAGATAAGGACTAAAAAAACCTTAAACATTTGGTGCTGCGCAAGTTTAATGATTGACAATTGTGTTATCAACTCTAACGAATCAACACATCCATTTGAAAAATTAAAATCTCGAATTGAATATTTACATATATGAAAGAAATGAGTTGATAAAAAAATTAATTTGTTTAATGGTTTATTGTGTTTTTCTACAGTTGTTCGTTTAGATTTTTTTTTTATGACAGTATCATTTGTCTACGAATGGCATAATGTAGGTTTTTTTCATGTGTTTTTCTTTTTTATGAATTTATTATGATTTATCATGCTTTGTAATTTTTATTATATTTATTTTTCTTTTAATAAATTTTTCATCAGACTATAAATGATAAATTTGTTTTTTCAATCTAATTGAGATGCTAAAATACATGGTGGCTTACCATGAACTTATTCTAAAAAAAATCATGAAAACTGACAAATCAATATAAAAAATAATGATTAAAAATAAAATAATCACTTCATAGTCCAAACTTGCACCTTTTTAATTCACCTCATTAAGAGTATATGATAAACCATTGTGAGGAAGGACTTTTAGAAATGGAAGACAGACATATTGCAGAAAAAGAGAGGAAAATGTGGTGTGGTTCTGAGGAGAAGTTAACCAAGATTCTGATTGTGGTGGTATCAGTTGTATTTTTTGAATGGTATGTAAGGCGATTGATTTTGATGGAGATATTGATTACATTTGGAAAGGAATAGTTGGAAGAAAGAGAGAGAATAATTTAGAAGAAGGGTTTATGATTTTGAATGGATGAACAGGAAGAAAAGGGATAATGGGTACGTGTGCATAGTTTTAGTTATAAGTAAAAGTATGTGTTGTTAATGTCAGGCGGATTCTATATGAGGCATCCAAGTTGAGGGACAACGAGGCTTAATGATCTATAGTTTCTAGTTGGACTCACATGAGATGTACGCCAACTAAATACCAGACATCAACAAAACTATAAAAGAATGCAGCCATATATTTGATGCCTCCGTTGCTAAAGCTAACTAACTCACAGCCAAAATGTTATGCACCTTTCAAACTTCCCACAGCTTTTCCTTTGCTTTTGAAATGAACTTTGCGAAAAATACAAATCAATCAATAGAAACTGAGATTTTCGTCCCTGATTCTTCAATCCAAGTACATCACCATAAATGAAAATCATAATTAAACTGCATCTTGTGGTATAAACATATGCACGTATCCAAACAAACTGCACTTGATCCAGCTGCAGTACAAAACTGACACATTATAGGAATTCAAGGGTCTCCCACTATTACTAAGATTCTTTCCTTCTGTACCATCCATATACATAAGGTTATAGATATATAGAAAAGAAAAGAAATCCTCAACAAAAGAGTTTTGTTCAATATGTATAAACATGTGGAAGATGTTCGCAACAGTTTGAATGAAACAAGAAACTACGAAACCGACAAATTATGTAAGCGAATTAAAGTGAACTCATTAGGGTTTTAGTGGTACAAGTTTACGTCTACACCACCTCGTATTCAGAGCTGCTATTGCATCTGCATTCCAAAGTAGTTACACTCTTCGAAAACAACAACATCTCGAGGATTTCCCTGTCGGCAACCTTCGTAGTCAGAAACCAAAGGTGAGTAAACCAAAGAGTTCATGTCACCCCAACTAGTGCTTTCTGTTGAAGTTGTGTTCGTGCTACCACCATTGCTCATGACGTCCACGGATTCCTTTCCGTAGTTAAAACCCTCCATTGACCGATCCATTTGTTGCGAGTTCACGCACACCAGTTCGCAAAAATCACTCGGGAAGTTTTCAAACCCTTGAAATATATTTGATGGCTGATAAGTGACGCTATTGTTTTCATCACTCACAACGGCCACATGATTTACCATGGTTGGAAAAACCTGGTTTGACAGGGAGGGAATTTCACATGCATTGGTGTATGGCGGCTGCTGCTGCTGCTGATGATGATGATGATCGTTGGAAAATCTAATTCCCTCTAGTTTATTATTAACCATCAAGTTCCTGAGAGAAGTTTGATTGTTCAGACTGTAGTGTTGAAAGGAAACATCAGTCACTGGGAGAGGCAGAGAAGAATATTCTGCAGACCAATAGGGGACTTGATTAATGACTTCAGAAGCTGCTATCAAATTCTCGTTTTCTCTTTTCACATCTTGCTTCTGCTGGTTGTTGCTGACACGGCGAGCTTGAATCTGCTGTTCCTTTCTTTGTTTGCCAAGAAGCTTCTTCTTTAGCCTAGTGTTCCAATAGTTCTTTATATCATTGTCTGTGCGCCCTGGTAACTGTGCTGCTATAATTGACCACCTGCATGTATGTATTCCGGCAAGTTCTAAGCGATCAATTAATTGGGTTTCAAGTTTACATCAGACACTGCTTAATTCTACATAAATAGAGACTCCTTAATTAACTTGAATAACGAATTCAAATTCATTTTAGCAGATCAATAAGGAACTTATTTAATTACCTGCTTCCAATACTGACGTAAAGGCTGCAGATGATGTTGTCTTCTTCTTCTGAGAATCCCCCATGTTTGATGTTTGGGCGAAGATAATTTAGCCATCTAAGACGACAGCTTTTCCCGCATCTCTTGAGGCCTAAACCACACATATACAAAGAAAATAAGAAACAACCTAAAGAATTCTGTGTTCTAAAATAAGATTGGCAAGTTAAATCATTATATATATGTAATTGAGAAGTTTGGTTTGCGATAATATTTAATTGACATGTGTTGATTGATGAATAGAGATGGAGAGCATACCTATTTTCTGGGGCAAGGCTATCCAGTTGCCACCAGTACCATGGTGCTCAATATAAGCCTTGAGTTTAGCATCTTCTTCAGGTGACCATGGACCTTTCTTGACGTTGGCTTTGTCACAACAAGGAGCCCTTCCCATGTCTGCTCTGCCAGCTTCTCTCTCTGTGTCAGTTGGTCTGAGTCTCAAGTAAGCCAATCTTTCTTATGGGTTGAGTATAACGATAATAATGGTGTGTTTCTATATATATATATATATATATATATATATTAAGAGGCGGAGAAAGAGGAGAGAGAAATTGCCTGGAGAAGGAGAGAGAGAGAGGGAGAGCTTTGGAAGGTTTCAAAAAGGTGAAGGAAGGAAGAGATATTCCTTTATGCTTATAATAATGGCTGGAAATAGACCATTATTATTGTTTGTCCTTCTTATTACTATGTATACTCTATAATTAAAAATGGAATTATAAGAAAATGTTTACAGAAAGCATGGATATGAATAATGTATAACTCTTTATTTATGTATCATCATGCAGTCTCTCTCATATATTATTTTGTTGAAGGAAGGAAGATATGAATTATTGTTGTGGAAGGATGATCATAAACCTCGTGCATGGTGCAAGCAGTGGGACCAAAGGTGAAAGGTTAAAGTGGTGAAACCTCATTTCGTTGATTCTTTCTTTGATTACGTAATGCCCAGATGAATGACTCTTGGATAAAGAAGCAGGATAGTGTTCATGTTTGTCATATGGAACTACTTTACCAAAAACCTAAATCAGTTCAACAATTCACTCCATTTGGCCACTCATGATCATCTTATGGGGACAACATGTGTGAGACTTTACCACACAACTTTTCAAACCTTTTACCAATGCTAAAAAGAAGTTCTCAACTGTCTATGGTTCTCTTATTCATAATGGATAATTTTTATCCATATTTGAAACTTAAATGTTGAAAAAAGTTTTCAACTTTGTATATTTGTTTTGTTATTTTGAAATAAATATAAATCACTGCTAAAATATATAATATGGAATTAATCTGATTGGTGCTTGATATCCTTGTGTAATGAAAGTGATATATATACCAAGAAGTTTCATCACATCCTCCCAATTATAATGATAATAGGACAGTCTCACGTAAATTAGGGCTAATTAATATTCATGGCTTCTCTCCTCTTTCTCACGTTCACTTAGATACATTTATAATAGAAGGAAATGTTTACTTTGCACTTTATATCTGTATAACTTTTTAACAACTTCAAATAAAAATAAAATATTAAATTAAGATATTTAAATAAAAGATAAACTAAATTATTAAATAAAAATTAATAAAATCAATTGTGTAGAGAGAGTACGCATTTGAGTGGTCGTAAATGTATCAACGCACATAGTGAAACAAATTATTACTTTTTTTTTTAAAAAAAATTATCCTCAAAATACTTTTGATATTTTTATTCTATAGAAAAATAAAGAAATGACCTTTTATTATATTGCTACGTAAACTTTTACAAATATAAATAAAATAAGGTGATACTTTTTGCAATTATAAATAAAAACAATGATAATTGTTTTCTATCTACTCTTAAATTCTCATTTTACATCCAACATTTCGGACTTCTGATGACTTTATTAAATCATTTTAGATATTTAGCAGAAATTTAGTAAACATTGACTGAAGTTAGAAAACCATTCTAGGGTGCGAAATTAAAGTTTGAAAAAGGAAGATATGTGACTTTTTATTTTTTGCGAAAAATAATGTTTTAGTTGGTAAGTTTGGAGGAAAATGAAAACAATTTAGTCCAATCACAGGTACGGAAATTTTGAGTAGAAATTTATAATTTTGAATTTTTAAAGTCAAAGTAAATAGATAGAGAAAGACGAAATTTGCTTAATTTTAAAAATAGATAAACTTATTTATCTAAAAATATTTAGGAGACCGAGAATCGCTCACAATTATAATTCTTGATAAACTTATATTGTTTTGAATTAGTAGCATATGTTATACCATTGTTTTTGAGTAATATATATGATGTTTCTTTAAATTAGAATAATTAATTAAGTATAAAATATACATTTCAAAGTTTAAACCCAGGATGAAAAATGTTTAAACATACTTGACACAGCGGATGGTATATAAGAAGTTAAAGATGATTTGTACTATATTTATTTTATTTTGTCCTTATTTTATAAAATTAAAAATAATAAATAGAAAATATCTTTTTGCTTTTTTGTATTTTATTTTTCATTCAATTTAAATCATTTAAGTTTTTTTTACTTATTTCTTAATTTTTTAGTTTTTATTTCATTTCTTATTTTCTTTCCTTTAGGTTTATTTTACATAACAAAAACATTAACAAAAAGCAGAAAAGGGACAGAGCAAGAAAATTTCAGCGAAATTCTTCAAATGGTTCTTTAATCAGTGAAAAATAAGATTTTTTTTATTAAAATGTAAACTTTTTTATCTCATAACATAAATATTTTAAATAATTATGCTTCTATTTATTTATGATCAAATAAATAAAATGAAATACCAACTTTTCATTTAAATAATAAAAAGGTTTTATTTTTTTATATGTATATTTTAAAAAAAATTATATTAGGAAAAGCACATGGGATTCTATATTAGCAGCCTTTATCCAAAAAAAAAGAGAGAGATAAGACAACATTATTAATGAATTACTTTTTTTAGTATGCAGGTAGTCAACAACTAGGATTCCCACTATCATCTCTATTACGTCGTGAATTATAATTTTATAAGAGTACCTCTCAAAATAGTTTTCTCTTATTCATTATTAATTTATCGATATTAAAGAGTATTATATGGGTTATACAGAAACTTTGGTATGACTTAATCAATTTTTAATAGTTGGGAGGTGATTTAAATAATTAAATATTAATAGTAATACTTTTTTTAAAAAAAATTAAATTATATTGTTTTCGAAAAATAAAGTAAATTTATTTTCCTTTTAAATTAATAATGTAATATAAATATTATTTCAATCTCAAACCGTTAAAAAGAGGTTTGAAAGGATTAAAAAATGAAATATATATTCTAAGCTTTTACTCCTGAGATTATTGGAGGTATCGAAAAAATAAAAAAGAATACGTAACTTTTATAATTTTCAGTTTAAAATTAAATCAGATGCTTGCCATATAGGTGTTCAACCATGAGATTAACCTGACTTCAATATTAATACCAAATATAATTTTAATAGAGAAAAAAAATAAATACATGCAATTATTTGACTAAGTGTTTTGAAATTATTTTTTGATTACCTTGAGAATTAGTGTAATAAAATTTTCATAAAAAATAACGTACTTTACGAAAATATAATTTAAAAAAATGGCACTAAAGATAGAATGCATTTAAAATTGATGAAGAGATTTAGATGAGTGAAAGTGAAGGAAAAGGAGTTGAATTTTGGGACTAGTTGTGCATAGAAAAGAAAGTTATGGAAGAAACAAAAGTAGGCTAACTTTTGAAGAAGTGAAGGAAACGGTCATGGTGGTTGGCCACCATCATCACTTATCTCATTTTCTTCGTCATTCCGCCTTAATCAATTAACCATGGTTAAGTAACTGCCTTCTCTTTTCAACAAGGAGAAAAAGTAGAAAGGAAGAGTTCCTCTATTTCCACGCTTTGCCTGCGTAATCGTAGACCTAGTTTCTGGTGTGAGACACAGCCTTTTTGACACAGTCATATCTTCATTCTACTATCACATGAACAGATACGATAATCGTTTTTCTCTTTCCTTTTAGTCCATCCATCAACCATACATTACTACAATTAATGCAATAGCGATACTGACTCTCAGTGATAAACTATATCACATCTTCCTATACTGTATATGTTAATTTCGGCAGTTAATTTTCAGCTATATATATATATATATTTGTATTCAGTTAAGTAGTTTCTAGAAAGTCTGATATGCATACCGTGACCAGATCGTGACAGAGAATAATTGTAACTATTGTTTCAACTGTCACATTAACTCAGAACACTTGGTCAACAATAAGACCAAGTGTGACGATGAAAATCCTAATGTCTGAAACCGCCGACAGAGGTTTTAACTTAAGTTACAGTAGCAGTGAATGTTCTATCATCAACGAACATGTCTTGTATTTAAATGTAATTTACTCAGCAAAGTAAGCTTCCTTTGAACTGCACCTTCTATCCGAAAGAATCAATTTTAAGTATACACCGAATGGTTGTGTAACATGTTCTAGCATGAATTAGTATGTACTTCTAGAGTTTTGACCCAGTCCAACATATAATGGAAACTGGGAAAAACACTTAAAAGAAAAGTGACAGGGTGAGAACCTGATAACCAAGTGAATTATGTAATGCACATGTTGACTGTCCCACATGAACAATAATAGAAAAGATTAAAACTTTGGGTCGATTCAGTGCTTAAATCCTTTCTAATTGTTTAAAAATTTAGATATTAGAAATTAATAATGATTATTAATTCTGATTCTTCCATTCTGAACACAAGGAAAGAAAGGCATTGAATCTCTTGTGTCTTATCAAAATCCACTTATTTTCCCAGTGAAAAAGATTCTGATGAGTGAGCTTCTGGTCTCTTGCTGCAGTTGCTTTGTGGGGAGTTAGAAAGTTTAAAAATGAAAATGGAGAAACAGAGGTCAAAGAATAGGACATAAGAGACAAAGTGAGAGATCTGAGATTTGCATTTACATTTGAAAAAGAAAACATGGTCTGTGAGTATCCACATTGATAGTGGCATAGTCTGCGGATTAGGAGACACCTGTGTAGCACATATAGACTAATGGGTAACTAATTCTTCGTTCTACATCTTATTTGATTCCAAGAATATTACTTTATTATTTCATCATTGATTGAAAAGCTTAAGAAGCAAGCAAGTAGAACAAATATTTCATTTTCATCATTCTTTATTCCTTTCTATGTTTGAACAATGCCCAGAGTCATGGTAATACTTTATGATAATGCTAATTGGCTTAACTCGTTTACTTTATTAGGGGAATTCATTTAATAAAAAACCTTATGTTAATAAGTAAATGGTGTGTAACATGTCATCTCTATTTTTAATTTGGATCATGATATTTTGACAACACATTTTGACAACTTTTTTTACAACGGTATACGTGTCATTATTTTATTGGTCTATTTCAATTTATGTTTTAAAAAATGTTTAAAACGGACCAATCACAAACAATCACGTATGTGTTGTCAAAAAGTTGTTAAAAAAGTGTTGTTAAAATAACTTTTTCCTTTTAATTTTTACAAACAATTATTGCAATAGATTTTATGAAGTTCTATTTCAATGCGAGTCATGTTTAAACGTTTTTAAATTAATCAAAATGTTTTTCTAAAATTAGTATAATTTTATTTCAAATTTGTATTTTAAACTTGAAGGAAACTTACTTCTAAAAATAAAATCAACTTTGTATCTTTTAAGGTAAAATTAATCGTTTAGTACTGCTGTTTAATCGAAAAACTGCAAGCTTTTAATATAATAGAAGAAAAGACCAAAAAATGAATTAAAAATAGAGTAAAAGGAACAGATTATGCTAATTAGTGAAGAGAACGAAGATGACGGGGCCATTTTATAGAAAGTGAAATCACAATTTTTTCAGAAAAAAAAAAAAAAACACAGCAAAAGGTTTAGCCAATTTTTTCTACATGGACCATGTCATGTCATACCAATTTTTTTTTCTTGTATTTTTTATTATTCTTATATATAAATCCGTCAAATGAGATTGTAAAAGTTAATTATCGTAAAGTTAATATCTAAAGAGAATGATTGAATATCTCTAATGAAGGGTTTAAAGAATCAAATATACATAATCAATTTCATGGAATATTATTGTTATAATCTTAAATTTATCAGGTGATATTCTTAGGATGAACCATAATACAGACAAGATATTATTCACTTTGTCACATGAAACTCGGTAAAAATTACTTTTTAAGAAACATCTCAAAAGGTTAAACAAGTATTTAAACTATATTTCACTTCAATTCCTAAACTACATAGATTTACTATGGTAAAAACATTTGTGATTTAATGTATAAAAAAAATCTAAAAATACAACCAAATGTAACCAAAGAAAAACAAAGAAATGAAAATTTAATCTAAGAATAAAACATTACTTTCAGAAATATATTTCAAGGAGTCTCGCCGTTTCATCCATAAAAACAGAAATGCAGGTTTTAGATTAAATGATCAACCCACATGAACTATAAAAACTTCAATTTCAAACTGTCTAAACCATGAGTCTAGTACTGTAATACCAAAATAATAAAAATCCAGAAAAAAAAAATTAAAAAGTAAGAAAAAATATATATTGTGAGAATACTAGATAGTCGTCACCAGATCATTGCAATTGCACAACCAGAGGGAGAAAAAAAAATTCTAGCCATTTCGAGCAGTTGTTTATGCTAAAAAGTTCTGTTGTCTCTCCCTCAGATTAACTTCAATTCCCATTTCCCCGCCCAACCATCAAGACCATCCTTACAGGTAACAGCAACCCTACAACGAACTAAACTGAAACTCTAATTTGCTCCTTAGATCGTGCAAAATGTTATGGTCTAACTTTCACGTTAATCCGTTTTATTTGTTACTGTGGTGTCGTGATAAATCGAGTACAATATGAATTCAAAGGAACAAACAGGTCCCGTCAGTCTCTGACTCCAGAATGCAGGGCTTATTCTGTTGACGCCATGTAATTCCAATACAAGTTTCCATTATTACAGTGGATTACAATTTTTTTTGCACCTTATATTCATCTCAATGTAACATTCTGGAAAATTGATTTAAAAAATGAATAAAACTAGTCCAAAAAAAATTATCAAGTGCAGGAAGAACCAACCAGAGATAGTGATACAGTACATTATCAACTACCTTTTTGATTTGGCAACTTCAATTTATGGTATTAACTGAGGAGAATTGAACCATTTCCTATCTCGGAAAGGAATTAACCAAGAAACATAAGCACAAAACCTTTGGGTAGTTCCATCATGGTAATAGTTTTCGCGAACTTGTATAATATAAAAACTCTGCTCACCGGTTGAGCATGTTTAGCACCTCAACTATTCCTGCTTTTACACCTACTTTTCTACTCTAAACTCAGATATTAGTGCCATGCCCTTTTCTCTAGTCTCCCCCAAAAAAATGCTAAAATTAAAACAAGGTAGTCAATTAACGCATCTAGAAATTTTTCAACCAATAAAAAGATAAATAGTCCACTGAAAAATTATTTCTTCAGCTGGCAAGAGCCGACCATGTGCATGTTACAGCCTTCAACAGCATTAAATACACCACAGTACTATCTACAGCTAATCGTATGTATATCTGATAGCAAAATTATAAAAGCAACTTCTAGAGCTCGCAAATGTTAAAAGCAATTATGTGTTCAGCCAAACATGCAACTTTGAACAATTCTTATTGCGCTTATCTCAGCTCAACAGTCCAATTCATCTCATCCGCCGAAAGACCCATCTGTAATCTGGTTAGGACAGTATAAAGTTGCTGTGAAACCACGCCAATACCATCCCCATATGATACCCTGCAGAATTTAAAAAAAAAATGTCAACCACTTATTCAAACTGGCTTTATAAGCGATGATTGGAAGAGTAGTTTCACGAAAAACTCAGTTCACAGACTACGGGGTTTAAAGCTGGGTTTTGGGGGGGAAGAATCAATGACGAACATCTGACCATTTTTATTTTTTGGTTACAAAATTACAAGTCTTTGATTTGGTCTCATGTCTGTTAATGTACAAAGTGCAAATTGTCTATCGCAATTACTGCAATGTACCTCTTGCCAAGATAAGTAATACTGCCAACAGGTGACACAACCACAGCCGTTCCCGTGCAGAAGACCTCGTCAGCATCTAGCAATTCATCCACTGATACGAATCGCTCCTCAACCTGCACACATATCAGATGAACCGTGGAAAATTAAGAAAAAAATAAGTGTGGCTAATGGCATTAGAAACAGTAAAGAGCAGTGTAGTCTAAGGTCTAAATAAAAACTGAAATCTCTACCCTGTTATTTTCCAGGTGACATTAAAGAACACTTGGCAAGAATCAATGATTAAAAAACAAAATAAGCAGGTTATAAAAGTCAAGTAAGAAAACATTTAGGTTGTCAATGCCTAAACAAAGGGATATTAAAGAAATTATTGAAGGAGACTCATGGTGAATAATATCCCTGATAATTCGGTTTTGAACTGAGATCAATGACATCTTATGATCTATATAGCCAATTTCACTCGGTGGGATAACGTTGTTTAGTAATAATTCAGAAATTATAGCTCATTGAGATATAAAATGTCATAATTGTAAGATATTAAGCAGATAGTATTCATCAACCCTCTCCTTAACTCGGAATGTAGAATACCTGGAACCCTTGGCTTCGAGCAACATCAATAATACTTTTGCGCGTAATGCCAGGTAGGATTGTCCCTTTAATAGCGGGAGTTGAAATAACGTTACCCTGAAAGGACACAAGAATAATGGAAGCAAGACATAGTGAGTTCAAATGAAAAGAATAGTGCTTGAAATAACGTTACCCTGAAAATTACAAGTCACGGTGAAATTCTCGTTTCAAAGTGGTGACAAGGAAAAGGCAAATTCATAGAAGAGACGATTTCACTTGTTTAAAGTTTGCAATTTGCAAAGGCACCAACTAGTTGAAGCAAGCACCATGGATCAAGAGACTACCATTACTGAAAATTTTGCAAGTATAGCTTGAAGATACTTCAAATCAGATGATGGGGCTCAGTCAAGAAATTGATAGAAAATTGGAACTTAAATGACTGGTTATTCTGCTACTACAAGATATTCATCTCACTATCCCAACAGGTAAATTATTCCGCATTTGTGAGAGAAAAGAGATGTGGCAATTGGAAAATAATTCAGTGCATGAAAATGTAACAGTTATGCAAATTAACAATGACAGATATATGTGTGTAAACATGATATTGATTTCAAACTGGTTGATTAACTACAATACCTTCACAACAAAAATGTTGCAGGAAGAAACCTCCTCCAGATATCTTTTGTGCACACAGTCAAGGTATAAAACATCAGAGTAGCCTTTAGCTTTTGCTTCTGACTGTGCCTTCAGAACCTACAAAGAAAACACAGAGAATGTTAGTAATTTAACGAGTAGTAAAGTATGTCAGTGGCAAGAAATGACAACTAAGAAACCAAACACATAACTTAAGCATCTGAAATTGCTTATATACAGGTTAGTTCTGTCGAAAAAAATATAGAAATTGCAAGAGGAAGAAACTGAAGGCAGAAAAAAAAAATGATTGTCTACTATGTGGTAAGTACAAGAAAATAAATAAATATATATATATATATATATATATATATAAAATATCAATTGAAATATGGAAAAAGAGAAAAATTCAAAGTTTAAAATTGTTTGATGATTTAAAGATTCAAGTCTATTAAAATAAAAGAGAAGCTAAATCCTTAATGTGGGTAGAGAGTGCATAGAGTTATTCATTTATAAATAGGAAAATACAAAGAGATGGGCCAAAACCCATTAAATCTAACACTCTCTCTTAAGTTAGTACATATAAATTGTATATACCATGTTTGTTACAAATACAATCAATTTTATGTCCTTATAATGAATTAGTAAAAACATACATTAGTTGATCATTGGTACAACGTTGAAGAGCAGTCAGTGAACAGAGGCAATCTTTGCAAATAGAGAAAAAGTGTCACCATAGTCCAACCCAAAAAATTTGTGTATAACCTTTGACCACTATACACGCTTTGAGATAACCAATAGTACTATCAAGATCAACTTTGATAGCAAAAATTCCACTTACAACCAACAACAAATTTTGCAAAAGGTAGAGGAACTAGTTCCAAAGTTCCACTATTCTTAAGAGCACTTATTTCATCAAGCATGGCTTGACGCCGACTAGGATGGGTTAAGACATCACCTACAAATTTTGGAATTGACATAGATGAAAGACAAGTATATAGTGATGGATATAACCTATGATAACTCAAAACAGTATAGTGAGGAGAGGAATTACAGGTAGAGTGTATGCATTTACATAGGACAATAGCTCATTGAAGTCATGAAGAAGGGCATGAACTTTATCCAAACATTCAGCCATTGTACCATCAAGTCAAGACATCAAGGAGCAACAATAATTTATTATTTTAACAAGATTATTTTGACAAACACCATAAAGTCATTGAGTATCATTGGTGCGTGACAATTTGGCCTATTCCCAAACTTTTGAACAGGTCTCATGAGCAGGAAATATATGCTTCAGTGATGAAGGAATAGTACACTTTACAACAATACATAATTGAACATCAATTTTCAATCAACGAGAAAGCTACTTTTCAGCAATAGTAGCCACATTCTGATTAAGATGAACAACATAACCTAAGTCTTAAACCAAACTCTAATGTTTGATGCCAGGTACCATAATTAATTCCATCTAATTTGTCAATGGATAGATGCACATTGACATAATTACTATAGATGGATGGATCAGACATAGGAGCAACAGAAGACGCCAGAGAAAATTGTAAAGAGAGTTAATAACTCCCAACAGAGAGAAACAACCATAAAAATGTGAAAATGTTCCAACGAACTCCAATCATTATGAAAGTTACAGTTCTAAAAAGAGAACGGAGAGACAAGTATCACTATTAGTGGTCATCGTCAGAAAGGATGTTGAACGCACCATCATGCATGGCAACAATGAGGACTAGGATGATGCATGCAGGCGTGTCAGACCATTTTTGCAGTATGGTGGTCACCAGACCGGGACAACCACAACCATGGTGTAACTGTCTAAACGGTGGCGATGGTGGGAGGATTAGACTAGTTGGTAGTAGTACATTGGTGGCTAAAAACAATGGCTGGAAAGGAAAATTCCTAAGAACAAAGTCGGAAATTAAAAGAAGAAGAACAATTTCTGAAAAACAAAATTAGCACCTGTGAAAAGTGAGATGGGCAGGCAAGGATTAAACTTAGCTCTAGATACCATGTTAAAAAAATAATAGTGGCATAGGTTGAATCCCTAATGCATGTAGAGCACATAGGGTTATGCGTTTATAAATAGGAAAATACAAAAAAAAAAATGACCAAAGCCTGATACATCTAACAAAATCAGATAGAGAGAACATGTAGGAACACGTGACAGTGGTAACAAATAAGAGAGGAAAAAGAGATGCAGTCTGACTTACCGCAGCATAGTTTCCAATGGTCTTCACACCTCCGGTGCCACCAGGAGTTGCACGATGTAATTCATTTTCCACAATCAAATTGATCGGGGCCAAACCTTCCTGTGGTGATATTGATACTTTATTAATTTTTGGAGGGACACAAGTGTGCTTAATATAGCAACAATAAAAGATGCAAAAAGAAACAAGCATGACAATGATATGTTGAAAATAATAATTATTAAGAAAAATGTGATACTGTACTAATATAAGTTGTTCAAGTAGAAAATAAATACTACAAGAAAATAGGTGGTAACCATCTGGACCCATAGAACACTGTTGCAAATTTTCTCCATCTTTTCATACTACAAACTCAACACATTCAGTCGTATCAGCAAAATCTAATAAAATTTAAATTTATATTGATGTTGCATCTCAATTATCATAATATCCAGCTCTCAGACTATAAGTTATATTGGAATAAATCGTTCAAGTTTCTCTTAGACATGGGGATTTGGATAAAAATTTGTTATATCCCAAAGAAGATAATGAAATTGGAAAACTTATAAAAAAATAAATAAAGACGCTGTCTTTCAATGAAACAAAATAGATACCAAACCTTAAAGTAGTTCCCAACAGGTGAAACGTATATTAGAAAGGTGTACTCTGGAGAAGGTGCAAGACCAAGTACAGGTCCACTTCCCATTAGCAATGGTCTAATGTACAATGAACCTTTACCTGGAGGGGGAACCTGAAACCAAAGTTCACTTAATCAATCTGAGGTCATTACAAAATCTACAACGTCTAAGGCGATGACATGACTCCATAAGACCCGTACCCAACGTTTGTTTGCTAAAACAGTATCCTTTACAGCTTCCACAAACTGCTCCACAGTAGGCGACGGCATGCACATCCGCTCTGCCCCTACCTGCATCCGAAGACCATTTTCTTCCGGACGGAATAGGAGTATATTCCCATCTTGTTTCCGATACGCTTTCAAACCCTCAAACAATCCCTACGTTGAAACAGGGAAACAAATTCTCCATAAAACAAGCACACCAGGTAAATTCAATACAAATGTTAAGAATATTGATGCAGCTAGTTGGATTTCAATTTTAGAACATTGCAATGTAGCACCAAACACAGTTCACTTAAATTAAAATATAAAGTAAGCATTGTTTTCAGGTCAAAAGCAATTGAACAAACTGAAGTCGGAAGTTGAATATGTAATGCCTCAAATACAATATAAGCCAACCTGGCCGTAGTTTAGAATTCCGGCGGAGGGGTTTAACTCAATGTTACCAAAACGCTGGAGTTCACCTTTGGAGAAGGTTCCACCTCGAGCGCATTTCATGATATACATATAATCCGTGGGTTGAAGGCCAAACCCAAGGTTGTCCCATTCTATATCAGCTAAGTCAACCGTTTCACTGTTCCAATATTATTCCGATTAAAGAACGGAAGCGTTAAAAAGAAAAAAAAAATGATGAAAAGGAGAAGAAAGGACCTGTAGGAATCAGAGAGAGTGGCGGAAGGGTTGAGAGGAGAAGGAGCTTCGAGAAGACTGAGCGAAGTGAGAGGAACGTGATTTTGACTAAGCTGCAGATTAAGGGAAAATGGATTAGGGAAGATAACAGAAAGCAGTAAGAGAATGGGAGAAAGGAAAAGGGAAAAACCTTGAGAGATAAAGAGTGAGAAGAAGGGAAGAGAAAGGGTGATTGAAGAGAAGGAAAATGTCGAGAAGGGCAGATCGGGTGTGTTAGTCGAATGCGTGCGGAGACGGCGCTTCTCTCCATTTTCTTTGCTTCACTGTTCCTCTTTCTCCTTCTCTCAAACAACGACGGCAATCGAAGGGTTTGTGCAGCACGTGGGTTATATTAACGTACGTGATTCTGAATCTCTCTTCTACTTTTTTACTTTTGTAATCAATAATAAATGCTATAATTAGTCATTGGAATGGAATCGATGGATTCAAAAGCATCGCGGCTGATACTCACTGTTATGGATGTGATGGTAGTCAACACTGTTTTAAGTCCATTCTTACCCCTCCATTTTGAATTAAAAACTATTTTAAGTTTGACACCAATTGTTTCAGCCGTCCAAAGTCAAACTGCATCGGCTGCAGTTTACATTTGAGAGCAGAGGATCACTACAGTTTTTATTTGGAGTTTGGATTATCCTGTAGGCTTATGCTTATCTAAACTCCACTACTCTGCATGCTTTATCTAATAAATCTATTACTGTCGGCTAGTTGTCCACGAAAGCATGAATAGACTATATATATAGATATGTATATGAATAGGAAATTGTTGTGTTTAAATTAATTTTATTCGTTGAGAAAAAAAAAGTCATAATTACAACCTACATATTTTTATTTTTTGTTATATAATATATCCTTAAATATTAATACAAGACTAATAAAATTTCTTGATTTTATTTGGTAAATGTGTTGTTTTTACTTCTTAAAATAACTATCGTTTTATAATTTAAACTTTTCCACTTTTTTAACATGTTTTTAATCTTAACCAAAAAAATCTTTTAAATGGTTATCTTTGTCACTTTAATTACTTGTATACCCTATTTAATGTCGGTTAATTTTGGCTTTTAATGTCACTCTCATAACTGACATCTATATAGACGTTAGTTAACGATATCGACCGACGTCTATATAGACGTTTGCTTATACTCACACCGACGGATAATTACTCTAAACAGACGTCCATCTATGCTTAAACTGACGTCAACATGAATATATAGAAGTTGTAAATGACACTAACCGACGTCTATGTTCCTTATAGACGTCGGACCATGCACTAACCGACGTCTAACAAAAGGCGTTGTGTTTTAGTGCAGTTTTGATCCAGACTTTCGATAGCATAGTGCAACACTCTCCTCTCGCTAGTTTTCCCACAAAAAAAACTTGCGTCTTTTGAATCTTCTATGACATTTCAACCTAAAACCGAACATGGGTCCATGACTACTTCCCATTATTCAACCGCAAAAGAAAGAAATTACGGTGACACAAGAAGTAGACAAGGACCCAAGTTCCATTTTGGGTCGAGAAGCCATAGGAAACTCAAAAGATCACCACTCTTCTTGTGAGGAAACCAGCAAAGGGAGAATGTTACACTATGTTACCCAAAGAAAGGATCAAAACTGCACTAAAACACAACACAAAGAAAGCCAAATTTTAATTAGTTGAACGACAAGATAATCGATAAAAAACTAAATAAAGTTTAAACGGTAAAGCATAAAAAAAAACCACGCACCTGGGATGCAAGAGAGAAAAAGGAGAGGACGAAGACAATGACGTTATGAGAAACCACAATGTAATGCCGCAAGAGATAAAAAGTAGAGGTGCATAAGCGAGTAAAAGAAGAGGAGAAGCAGAGAAAAGGAAAAGAGATGAAGACACAATCAGAAACTGAACGACGATAAGAGTTTGCGGTCTATTTAAAATGAAATGGGGCGTCGGTTGCTCTAGAAACCGACGTCTATAGGCGTCGGTGTTTTGGTGGATTCAACGTCTATTCTACGTTAAAGAAGCTGAAAAGATTGACGTTTGATTTCCTGTCAGGGTAGTTCACGTCGGTGCCCCTCCCAGCCGACGTCTAAATTGAAGAATTTTTGCCTTCCCGCCTTCCAGACAGGCCTTAGACGTCGCCGTTTGACTATCTGACGTCTAAGCGCCTGGGAATTAGGTGAGCAACATTAATTGTAGCCCAGTCGACGTCGGGTTTTCAGGGGATCCAACGTCTATGCGACGTCTAAAGCTAAACCGGTTGACGTTTGATTTCCTGTTAGTGACTTGAATGTCGATGCCTTTTTCTAACCGACATCGAATTGACTGTCTTATCACATACCTCAAGCAATTGGACGTCGGATAGTTGGTAGGTGCAACGTCTATGATGTCATAGACGTCGCCTAACAGCGAAACTGACTTCTAGTTTTCCAATATATTTACGATAATGCCACCGTATAGTAATAGACGTCGATTTTTCACGAAACCGACGTCCAATGGGCGATGTTAAACAATGTTTTTGCACTAGTATAATCAACTTCATTAAAAATCCAAATACATATTTTTTTTTTTTAGAAATATGATAATTATAGATTTCTCAACTTCATATCCATATATTAGTCCAAATAATACAGGTCACTTAGTTGATTACAAGATAAATTGAAATAAATTACCCTTATTTTGAATTTTTTATTTAATTTTAAATTAGTTAATGTATCGTATGTTTATACATTTGAATTGTGTTCATACATTCGAACTTTTTACAAATAAAACCTATCTAGATTAAGCTCTCCAAACATTAAGCTCATTCAAGTCGAGTTGCCCATAAATTAAAAAAGTATATATTTATTTAGAAGTTGTGTTCGAGTTTTCATACGCAAGACATGCTCTTTATATATATATATATATATATATATAAAAGAATATAAAAGAGAATTAGAATCCAAATTCAAATGTCAAAATGTGTAGTTGGAAAAGAGGGTAGACTTAAGTGAAAGCAGGTCAAATTCTAAGTATCAAAGAATGTTTCCATACATAGTAGGAGCACGGGTGGACAGAAGCAAAGCGACTGTAACGATGCTTTGAAACTTGTCCTGTTTCCTTCGCATATTTCTTCCGATTTTGTGAAACACTGGATTCACAAGGTATATTTATCTCTTCAATTTGAAATTTTGATTGATTAATTTTGTTTCATCTGTCTACTCCAATTGTAGGATTCTACAGAATGATCGCATTCTAAATTTCATATTCAAATCACTTACTGCACTCCAAATCGAGATGACGCTTCGGGTATTCCTTGTGTTCTTCAAAAGAAATTATCTCTTTTAGTTCCAAGATCTTTCATTAACTAAAGATTTCATCAATTTATAATATAACACCGAGTACAAAGATTACTTTACCAGATCAATTTTTTGACTTGACTAATTCCTTCATCTTTAGCATCCATGTATAAATCAGTGCACAGAATCCTCCAAAGAGGATATTTCTAAGCAGCAAAATGCAAGCTGATTCCGTAACATTTGAATACTAAACATGTAAATGGTAGTCATAGAAACACATATTCTTATTTGAAAGATATGATTTTCCGCCTGAGTTCATCTTCACGTGCTTCAAAATCCCGAAGCTTCCAAAAGTTTACTCTTAGAGGAAACCTTTGCTACAGCAGATTCAATTAATGCAGATATGTTCATACCAGATGAATGAATCGCGAAGCCTTAATTTGCTCGTACTTTTCTTATGGTGCAGTTGATCGTATATCTTTGTAACATACTGGTCAGTAGAAAGTGAAAGGCTTATACAGCGATTGTATCACATTAAATGCTTTAGATGAAAGTAACCACGACCAATTATGGAGTATTCACTTGAAAATATAGTTCAATTGATGGAAACAAGGTTCATTTGAATTATAACAGATTATTTTATAGCATCAACCCAATCGTCGGAGCTTTTTCTGCAAGTGATTGATGCCAAGTTGTCAATAATCTGAGAAATAATTATTATGCCACAACTGTTTTAAAGACAACAAATTTCTTCATATATAATCTAGTATATATGCTAAGGGGCAATGATCTAAATACAAAACCAAAGAAGAACACAGTTTGCTAAAAAGACGAACTGAATTTTAATAGATGATTATATCTTAATTAGATATATGTTAGTATACTTAAGTTTTTCTTCTGCAGTACTTTTCTTCTGTTTAAATCCTTTTCACATCTTCTGGAATCCTTCAAACTGGAGAATATTTTCACTAAAGTTTTAAATTAAATGCACCCAAAATTGCAAAATAAAGAGTTACTGAACTTTCCCTTCACAGCATCTTGATAACAGTGTGTAATTGAATGTGATGGGCACGGGTCTGGTCCCAAATGATGAAGATTTATCTTGTCTCTTATATATCATCATCATCATCTCCATCCATCCTGAATCCTGACCCACTTTCTTGCACAACGCACGAAGAAAATCGAGTCATAGTTAATATTCTGGGATTTTACATTCTTTCCAGCAAAAACACTACAAAAATTAGACTTCAATCAATTAAGAAAAATAAAATATTATAAAAGATTTTTATATATAACTTTAAAATCACATTTAAGTTCTTAATCAATTTTTTCATTAAGAAATATAAATTTAAATCTAATTTAATCTCACAGTCCAAACTTATAAGATAATTTTATATATTATAAATTTATTTTATTTTTAATGGAAGATTTCTAATTATCAACGTGCAACAAATATATATATATATATATATATATATATTGATTTTATAAATCTAATTAATATTCTTTTTAAAGAATATTCACGCCAATACTTGATAAATACTTATATTTACCACCATCACAAACGATGAAACCACTCTCTTACTACTTATCCGCAAATTCTTCTTTAAAATTTCGATACGATCAATTTTTAAATTTTTTTATGGCATTTGTTTGTGGACGAGGACATGTTGGGAGATTGTTGCAGAAAGGGGATGTGTATGATATTGTGAGTTTTGCAGAAAGTGGTGTATTTATTATATTACTGTAAAGGTTTTGTAAATGTTGATAGTGCAGTGTGTTTGTGATGATGGAGCATGCATGCGTGTAAGACGTTGATTTCCTGAAAGTTTTGTAACCGATGGAGGGACAGAAATATACATCGAATATCATGGGCAGTTCTTGCAACTCTGAGGAGGTCCTATTATATGTACCCAATGGGTCCCTTCTGCCTTAACTTTCTGTCACAATATAACCGGCAAACCATGCCAACTGTTTCTGCTCCTCATTTCTAACCATTTAATTACTCTAATTTTTTTCATTTCATTCTCTCAAACTGTTCCTCATCAGTGGGTCCTGCCACAAAATTCTTTCCTTAATTCTCTCTCTGCTCTTCAATCTTCACACTCACATCTCACCTTATGGTAGTGGACCTCTGACATGCCTGCTTTCACTATACTTTAAACGCAAGCATGATGGTTATCTTATGCTCGATCAATAGTCGCTGCGTTTCTTCCATGCTCCTGTCTTTTCACTCACACCCTGCACCATTACTTCATATGCTTTCAATTTAATCTTCAATTTTTCAGTCCGTAACTTCATCTCTTTAATGTTCAGAGTAAATATCATCCTTACTCATTCTCCTCCTCGGATTTATAAATGTTGTATAACAAAAAACACCGTGTAATGTTTGTATTGTCGTGTGCATTTCTTTGGAATATAGGAATCAAATCTTCCTAAATTTTGGTTTCTTTTTGACAGCATAATCAACCGGTTCGTGCATGGGCCCAGTATACAGATGGAGTAGTTTTGAAAATAACATTTTCACGTGGGATTAAGGTTCTCTGCAAAGACCAGCAGAAAAAGAGAAATGGAATATAAATAAATCATAAATCATAAATCAAATATACTTAACAAAAGTATAAAAATAGATAAAAAGAAAAAAGAGCAAAAAATTACTCACTACTTAAACCCGTTTAACTACAGCATTGATCACATTATTATTTTTAATCGAAAAGAAATATGCTACTTAGAAGGAACTCAAAGTTTCTCCTTTGTTGTGTTTTCCCATCGAATATTCTGAGTTCTACTTGCAAAGGCATATCAGATAAACTTTTAGCAATTAGTTTGCAGATAAGGAGCAGTTATAGATGTGTTGCCACTTTTTATGTTGAGTAATATTCTGTATCCACTTTTTAAGGAGCTAAGTGAACACTTTAGTCAGCTAGCGCCGCTTCGCTTCAAGCTAGCTATGTTGCTTTACTAAATACGTCCCTCTTTTTTTCACCAAAAAATTGCTTCTCTTTTATTTTAATTATTACGAAAGTTTAAAACAAATCTTACAAGAGGAAAGCACAAGTGGATTTAAAAAGAAAAAAAAAACTACCCTTATTGAAAATCGAATTAAAACATTGGTAACTGAGTATGTTGAGGCTAAATATTTCAATTGTCACCGGGAAAATATTTAAAATGAAGAAAAATTATTTATTGGAGCATTTTTACGTTGGCAGGAGAGGAAAAACAGGAAGGATAAGAAAGTAGAGAGAGAATATTTTGTTGGGAATTAAATCTTGTTTAGAAATTGCTACTCTTAGCCGAGAAGAATGTGTGGAAAGAAATACAAAATGAATGGATACGAGAAGATGGTATGAAATAGTGTTGTGTGGCCACTGTTTCCTTGAATAGGACATTTGGTACGCATGCAGCAAATGCTCATAAAAAAAAAAAAAAAATGTTACTCTCTTCCTCGTATAATGTTTTAAACAATTTTGAAGTAAAAGAAAACAGAAGAAAGCAAGATGGTCGGTTTGGGTGAAAGACAGGAACAAAGAAACATCACCGAAACCTTATCTGAAATGCTGAATGCTCATCCATCTTTCTTTCTATCTTTCTATCTTTCTATCTATCACTCCTAACTCCCAACTTTGTACGCTCCACAATCATCTACTTCCCACGGAATCAAATGCCCATCATACCAAATCATTGGTGGACCCTTATGTCTCTCTCTGCCCCTCTTTCTTTCTTATTATTTCACTTTTTCTTATCTATTTTTATTATATTATTACTCTCTCCAATCACATTCCTCCATTTTTTATTTATTTCACCAAACCAAACATTAATGCCAACAACACCAGGGATGCATACTGTCCTTATTTTTCCAGAATAATACCACATATCCCCCTTCCTATTACCTTTACAATTTAATTATTTCAAACTCAATTTCTATCTTCTTCCTTTCCATCTCAAATCAAATACCAAACTTGCGGTTACTCATCTACTTTTCTTTTTTTTTTCATTCACCTACCTCCTCACAAAAGCTTTTTCTAAAATATTATATATGTTAATAGGTTGAGAATTTCACATCATCAACTATAAATATAATATCAATTTATAATATATAAGTGAAGTGTAGATTTTACTTTACAAATCATTTTTATGAATTAAACTAAACTTAAAAGCCACTTTTTAATACATCAGAGATTATTTTTCTTCCTTCTTTATCACAAAATAAAATCTAAACCAGTAATATTTTATTTCATTGCTTTTTCCTTAATATTTAGTTAATTGTATTCAAGTTTTTTTAGGTTTTCTTCTTCAATTTTATCCTATGTTTTTACTATATCAAATTTTTTATTTTATTTTATCAAAAAGTGATAATTTTGTTCAATAATTCCAAATACTCGTTAAGTCAATTATGAGAGTGATGTTTTTTAATTAATGTGTAATTATTATTTTTAATTGTGTCTTTGTGTTCTTTGATTAATAATCTCTTTATTAAAACATAATAAAGACATTGGATAAGCAAACAAAAGCTTTGAACGAACACATAAGAATGTTAAAATGAATGAAAATAAAGGAGGAACTTAATAGTACTGAAATTCTAAAATATAAAATTAATGGATGAGTTAAAATAACAAGTAAATTCAATAGCTCAATCTAATATGATTTATTTAAGTTAGCCGAGTTAAATTAAAAAAAAAAAAACAAGTCAATTAATTAAACTAATTTAATGGATTTTATTTTAATTTCGGAACTTTGTAAGACTCTATATGTTGTTCCATAAACACTTATATCTTTGTTTCCAAACAAACATAAACATATCAAGCGAAGAAAAAGTTCAACAAACAAATATGGAATTACGAAAAATGAAAAGAATTTTGGCATCATATTTTCCACCTTCATTTGTGAAGAAAGTCACTTTTAAAAGAACCATAATAAATGAAAAAACAAACTTAATCGATCAAAATTAAATAAAATGTAATATATATTTATTCTTTTATTCTAACATATTAAATAATAAAAATACATAACATTAAATAGTAATTAAATATTTAAAAATATATTATGATATTACAATAATATGAATAATTAAAATAAAAATATAAAAATAACTAATAACATAAAATAAAATAATATAGATATTTTTTCAATATAATTTTTGTATTAAAATAAATAAAATAAAGATAATTAATTTAAAATTTGATATTTATTTTTATTTATAAGTATACATTCTTTATTAACATTTTATAATAACCTTTTTATTTTAATTTAAATTTTATTTTAACTTTATTTTACATTAAAAAATTATTTTTATAATTTTATTTTATGAATTATTTTTCAAATGTATTAATATAAACACAAATTTATTTTATCACATCAATCAAAATGTAACAAATTTTATTCACAATTTCCACTATTATTACTTTACTTAAATTTCAAACAAATCACAGTTTTTATTGTTTTTTAAATTTTTTTTTACACTATCCTCGATATGATAATATAGGATGAAATAACTATTTTAATAAATTGTTTGATTAGTATAGTTATAAAACTAATTTTCTTTTTCATATTTACTATCTTGTTATATTAATATTAGATACTTTTAAGGAAGTTTAGTTAATCATATAAAAATAGGATCATTCAATGTTATTACAACCGGTATTTTATCATTTTTCTTCTCTTCATCATCATTCATTATCATGGTTATCATTTCTAACACCATTGTTTTTGTTGTGATAATCTAATATGTGTTGTCTATATCATTATAGTTATCAATATTGTAAGAACAACTACCATACTATTACTACCATCATCACCCATAATATCTAGTTTCTCTATTGTTTCATCTTCATTGTCATAATAGTCATTACTATTATCACAATTGTTAACATAATTATTGTAATTATTATCTCTATTATTAATAGTCATCAGAGTTTTGTTTTTGTTGCAAAAATTAAAACTTTTATCTAATGAAGCTTCTTTCTTAAGAAAACAATAAAAGCTCTAGTGGCGCTGTACGTGGGCTGCAGAGCTTTCATTATAAATTTTTATTTATAATAATACCTGACGTCATAAATACCTAGCCATGACGTAATAAACTAAATAGTAAGTTCGTCCAACTAAATTTCCGGTTCAGCCAATAAAACCTTTTAACATACAATTTAAAAAAAAATGGCAGAGATTAGTATTATTTGTTGTTTGAAAATCGAAAGGTCGTGTTTTGCATTGAAATGAAAAATAAAATAAAAAAAAAAGGTGTGTTTGCCGCTTTTTGACCTTGTTGTGATCGAAGAGGAGATTGGAATTAGATTCAGGTACCGAAAAGCAGAACAAGTTGCGTTCTTATTTTCAAAATAATCATTTGGCCCGTTCACTTTTTGTGTAACCATATGATGATGCATCCAATTAAAGTTAAACCAAAGATGCGTGGGTTTATTCCCATCCTATAATTCATTATTTGTTGAATCCCTCCTGTTGGTTTTAAAAAGGACACCTCCAATATAAAATCCAATTCCCAATTAATTCAATGAGAACATTTTTATAACGTTTTGTTCATCATGATCAGCACCTATATATTGTTAATGTTAATTCATTTACAGTTAGCAAAAGGGTTGTAAAAGCTGGTGGTAATTACGCCGTTATTTCGTGGTGAGTAATTATATTAGGTTTATCATTAATTACGGGTGACCTAACTTCTGCTGAGCGTCGCCGACAATGCATTATTGGAAGTGCTTATAGTACTAATACAGAAAAGTAGGTCCCAAACGCTTCACATCAACTTTCTAGTTAAGCAAAGATCCGGATTCTTGTTGATGAATCATATTCTGGCACCATTATAACTCTTTGAAACTCCATTTGTGTCTTATACCTACTTTTATCTCATTTTCTATTGGAAACAAACAAATAGTGCACATCCCTTTCTACTCTTCCACATTCATTATAAGCTAGAGGAAAAAGGCCCAACCATCGCCCTTCACATTCCTAATTCATTAAAAAGTATACAAGATTGGTAAGCAAAGTGACATGGTACCCATCTCTAACTAGTTCAACAAGGCATCAAGTGGGAGACAGTTCATGTGGGTCTCTTATACTTGCATAAATATATATTATACACCTCTTTTTATTTTCCCTTACTTCAATTTTTTCAAGATAATCTTTGCATCACTGCCAATAAACGTAGGAGAGAAAGAAATTAAAGGTGCCTGGGACACCACTAAAGCAGGACTCAAGGGGGCCAATAATTGGTACAATGTGAAGTGAAAGAAACTACTACCATGTATATATATAGGTAAAGAAAGTGAGGTAACAGTAATGATAAAGGAATATATAGCTATATCTGGTACACTCGTTGGTGACAAAGCCAACCCGGTTGATGTGCACAGTAAGAGATTATTGCAGGAATTTAAGAGAGAGAGGGATTTTCCAAGTTTGTCTGTTATTATAATTATTTATAATTATAATGGAGCTAACAGTGTTGGGGTTCAAATGGTCAACCTATGCAAGAGATATACTAATCCAAGGGACTTTCATTATTTCCAATATCAAGATTCCTTTCTCTACTCATTCCTCCCTTTGATTAACAATAATCATAGCCACCCACCCNAACGCCCCCACAAAACCTCACTCTCTCTCTTCTCTTCTCTTCTTAAGACCCTTTCAATCCCACAACATCTATAATTTTTCAACCAAAGAACCAGATACGTACCCACCTCCTTATTCTCTCAAATGGGTTTTGATCACGATGCCAGTACCTCTGGCCTTCATCTCGTTCTAGGGTTATCTTTGACTGCTACCACCACTCCATCTACCAAGCCTCAAGATCATCATCATCGTCATCATCATTTTTGTGTTGTTAAGCCTTCTCCAACCAAGCCTAATTCCCCCAATGAACCATCTTTGACGTTGGGTTTGTCTGGCGATACCTGCCACCTAGCCAAGCAAGTGCCTAACAACAGTAAGGTTTATTGTGAGGACCCTCTTGACATGTCTAGACAGACTTCACCTCACAGCGTGGTTTCGTCTTTCTCAACTGGGAGGGTTGTGAAGAGGGAGAGAGATCTTAGCTTTGAAGAGGTAGAGGCAGAGGCAGAGGCAGACGAGAGGGTTTCTTCAAGAGTGAGCGACGAAGAAGAAGACGGCACCAATGCTAGGAAGAAACTCAGACTCACCAAAGAACAATCTGCACTACTGGAGGAGAGCTTCAAACAACACAGCACTCTCAATCCTGTAAATAATACTTATTATTATTATTATCATTAAATAATTAATCTCTCTCTTATTTTTGTTAGAGAAAATTTGTTTGAAATTAATATTTTTTTCTTGGATTGGATTTACAGAAACAGAAGCAAGCTTTAGCCAGACAGTTAAATCTACGGCCTCGACAAGTTGAAGTGTGGTTTCAGAATCGGAGAGCCAGGTACGTCTTCCTTTGATTTTAAAATCGACAGCTCCATACCAAACAGCACCATAGCAAATGTTTCATTACGTTCTCCTTCATGTATATACATATAAAAAGGTTTATATTTATAATCATCAAGCACAGATTAATAATATCGGTACGTGTGATATGATAAAATTTCAGTTTTAAAAATAAAGCAATCATTTTGTCCATGTTTTCCATGTCTAATGTTTGTCTAATTATTTAGCAAGGCTTAATTTCCTTGTTGAAAATATATTGTTGATAAATTTGACAGATTCATGAGATGAAAAGATGACATGTTGGTTTATTAAGGTTTTGGCTTGGTTGCTGCAGAACAAAGCTGAAGCAGACAGAGGTGGACTGTGAGTTCTTGAAGAAATGCTGTGAAACGTTGACGGACGAAAACAGAAGGTTAAAGAAGGAGCTGCAGGAGCTGAAGGCACTGAAACTAGCTCAACCCTTGTACATGCCTATGCCTGCGGCAACACTCACCATGTGCCCTTCTTGCGAGAGGCTCGGTGGCGTTAGCGATAACGCTTCCAATAAAAGCCCTTTCTCCATGGCTCCCAAGACTCACTTCTACAACCCCTTTGCCAATCCTTCTGCAGCATGTTGACTGTGGTTAGGTTTTCACCCTTTGGGGCGAAGAGGTAAAAAAGAAGAGTTATTTCCCACGACCATTGTATTTTTTTGGTTGAGGGCGATGCGTCTAGATAGGGAAAAGTTGTAATTAGTTAATACTGTTAAGAATAGTAACTTCTGATTGAAATTACCTTTTGATTTTTCTTCCTCTACTACTGTATGTTTATATAAACCATTACAGTATGTTTCCTTCTATATATGAAGGTATTAGAATTTTTTTATTGTTCAATTTAAAGTTCTCATGGTAACTGTATATGTATATATATAGATACACATATACTAATGTCGTGAATCAGACAATGGAAAAGAAAAAGGTAACTGGCCGTGGGGATAATCTCATCTCCTCCTCCAAGGCCTCATGTTAACGTGTATCTTTTTGTCCTCGGTAACATGTTTTCAATTAGACTTCTATCAGTGATTATTATTACTAATTAGTATGATATGATATAAATAATAATAATATATAATTGTCCTAGGTTTTCAAGTGACTAATTTATGAAAATAATAGAATATATATTGTATGCATGTATTGCGCAGTGATACGAAGTTGATTCAAATATATTGACTCCTTCCTTAAAGTAATTGCATGTATACAGGCAGACACGTAGTTGATCTAAATATCGATTCCTTGGCAGCCTTATGCAGAACTTTGTAATATGATTATTTAGAATTCAGTGAACAAAGTTAATTATATGATTAACATCACAGTGACAACATGTCAAACTTTATTCGTAAGTTATAAAGTCAGAATTATAATTTGAGATTATTATGTAGAGAAGACTTGGGTAAATTCTTGGCCAGGAAAAGAAAACAGTTGAAGACTGAAAATATATAAAAAGAAATGATCGTAGATACGATGAGAACCGGAGAAAAAAAAATCATAGTTGAAGATAGAAAACCGTCAACAAGATAAAAGTAAAAGGAACATTATTAAAAAGAAGAGATTTGAATAAAAGTGAATTTGGTAATTGCGTATTTATGCAGATTAAAAAAATATATTTGAATTTATTTTATAATAGATTTGGTGGTGTAGAAATATAGAGATAGAAAGGTAAAATAATGAAAAAAGAATTGAATAGTACGAGTGGGATGGGAGGTGATGATTAAGTGAAGGAAAGGTCCAAGGTGAGGATAGGGAAGTTAGCTCACGTGTTTGTGTCTGGAAATCAGTTGCTTAAAGAGAAATCGAATGAGAGAGACACATAGGGATAGGAGAGAGAGAGAGAGAGAGAGAGAAATGGATGGTTGAGTTTTAAATAAGAGATGATTAATCACAGGACAATTATGAATGTATATCAATCATTTTCAAACACTTTATTAATATCCATGACTTTTTCATTATGTAATAATATTTATAAAATTATTTTGATGCCATTTAATGTTACGAGTGTTTATTTATAAATATTTTAATTTTATGTTGTGCATTCATGGTGGCGTCTCGTGAGGTGCTTTACCTTTAAGGGGACTCGTGGGTCAGATCCCACGTGATGGCCCAATGCCAAAAATCTTAAAATTAATCTTAAAAACCAAAAACTGAAAAATGAAAAAGAGATTTGGTTTAACCAAAGGTCTCATATTAATTAACCCTGTCATTTCTAAACTCATCAATACAGTACAGAATTTAAAATTCAGTTTTAATACATAGGTTCAAACTTGTTTTTGGTCTTTAAGTTATAAGTGGATGTTCAGTTTAGCTCCTGTTTTTAAAAATGTAAATCTTTGGTCCCTAAGTTATAAAAGATGTATCAAATAAATCCTTTTTTGACTTGAAATATTGTTTTTGGTTGTTTCTTAACAACTACTAGATCTTTAGATTGCTCTAATTTGTTTCTTAATAATAACAGCACTTTAGATTGCTCTTTGTAATTTGACCATGAACATCAAAAAAGGACTCACTTGATACATTTTTTATAACTTAAGAATCAAAGGTTTATATTTTTAAAAGCGGGGACTAAACTGAACATCCGCTCATAACTTAGGGACCAAAAAGAGATTTAAACCTAATATATATTTCAAACATTTCCCTGTCGATCAATTACGACCTCGTATTGATGAGTCACAACTTCCTACCATCTAACATCTAACAAACTTGGTACATACATACATATGTACATAAAATAGCGTTGGGTTTCATTCGGATAATACAATAATGTAATTCAACTCCAAACATCATTCATCATGCTGTGGACCAATCAATATCATGAGAGGACTTTCCGGAAAATAAAGCCACTTTCCTCGAAACTGCAAATCTTCTTCCTCTCTTCCTCATCACCATCGCTATCGTAAGTCTACCCACTTCAATGCCCTCCTTCCACTCCAATTCCATCCATCTATCATTATTTTATAAATTTTATAAATTTCTAGAACGATGATCGACCCAGGACCCAGGACCCAACAACACTGTCATAGAATACAGAACTCCAGTTTGGTACTTGTACAATTTAATGTACCTAACCGACCACTCTGTCCTTTCACGTACCTCCTCATCATCTACACTTGGCTAATTTCGAACAGTAAAATAAATTCAGAAAACCTTAACGTGGCTACTGTAATCACCATCGCAGATCTAGAAACCTTGTTACCACGTTTGCACACACGTAACGCATTTACTTGTCTACCCATGAAACAATTATTGGATGAATTTCAAGATTATGATGGTCATAGTCAATTCTAATCTGTAACACCGCTATTTTATTTTGACTCCTCGTATACGCGAGATTATGTTTATTTATTTTAAATAATTACTTTTGTCAATGATGCACACCAACTCTGTCAGTGCCATGTCATGCTCATCCTTACTTTCAAGATATTTAATAACGTTTGAAAACAGTTCAACTCAGTCATCAACCTAATTAAGAAGTTAGCTGTAATATAACTTCACAGAGTACAAATTCAATTTGTATTAATTCGAGGAGTTTTCTTTAATTCACCCACCTCAACTTTATTCATCTATCTATTGTATATAACTTACTTAAAATCTAAATTATAGGATTTACTAAACCGTGGAATCGATATCTTTTCCCAAAAAGTATATATATTAATTGAGTTTTATTTTAAATGAAATCACTTATATAACAAGATGAAGGATGTAGAAAAAGATGTCTTTAATTTTTAATAAAGTATAAATTTTGTTTTAGTTAAAATCTCATTCGACAAGTAAATAAGCAAAGGTTGAATTTAATTAAATTAATTTTTATTTGTTTGACAATATATATAACGAGGTTAATTTTTAATTATATTAACTTTTAATTAAGTTTAAGTTTTATTTGAAATAAATTGACTCACCCAAAAATGTAAAGAAGCAGTGGCGCAATCTACTTAGAAAAAAGTGGATGATGATTCTACAATTTTATTCAGCTATCCTAGTGATTTTATTATATTAAGATTATGTTTGGAATAAAAAAAAAATACTTCGTAAAATCGCAAAATTTTATAATTTAAATCTTTAATTTTTACTATCGATGCATATAACACCATTTCTTGTGAATTTTCTGTGAAGAGTTTATAGTTCTCTTTTTCGATTTGCGTGGCTTGCAATCAAGAATTTCGTGCCTCCTAGCATGAGTAGTAGTATCTTTAATGCATTTAATACATTGTTGAGGATGTCATAAATGCTGGCAAGGAGTTTCGCAGCAGCCTTTCAAATCATGCCATGCATCTGCCAACTAAATTAAATCCAAATATATAAAATTCCAAGTTGCATGCATTTGACGGTAGATTATGATTCTATGTTCGGTTCTTGAGTTTATGATTTTATAGAATTTACTTTTAAATCTGTGATGAAATTTTCTTGATAATGTTAGAAAGACTTAGATATTCTTAATTAATATGTAGGGATGTATGTGATATAAGTTTGGAGGATTAGAAGTTGGGAGAATGTATTGAAATTGGTAAGGATTGGTGTTGATCATAATTCTGCAGTCATTTTGCAGAATTATGCAATTCGTTAAGGGTCCTTCATTGACCGTTCAGCTTTCTCTGGTGTTCAGTCTTAACTGAGTTCTGCTATTGTGGATTCTCAATTAATGACCGACCAATCTTGTGTTAATATTCAATTGGATATAGCATTCGGTCTAGTCATAGCTTTTAATTTTAAATGTGCTCGGTCTATTATAGGCCTTATCTGTTTATGACCGCTCGGTCATGTACTGTCTGGGTAGTGTTCGATCATGGACTGGTACTCGGTCTTAGTAGTGTTCGGTCTTGTACTAACACTCGGTCTTTTCATAATACTCAATATTGTACTCATATTCGATTTCAATAGAGTTTGGCTTAAGCTAATAGTGTTCTACCTATTTCAATAGTGTTTGGCCTACGCCAATAGTGTTCGGCCTAAGCCAATGGCGTTCGGTCTAAACCAATAGTGTTCATTCTAAATCATAAGTGCTCGGTATAAGGTTCAAGTGTTCGACTCCTCCTTGAGTCTTACTCTTTAAATGACCATTCGATCATATTCATATTTAAGGAGTGTTGTCCCGTTCGGTTTTGTCCATAGGTTAGGTTGATCTCTTCCTTTTGATCTTGTTCAAGGTGAGATTTGTTTTACTATTCGGTTTGATTTGCATGGATGAGGAAGTATGTTGGTATTAAAGTATGCTGTGATAATTCTAACGAAATGTGAAAGTATGATATGATATTTATAATATGAATCTGAAAAAGAATTCTAAAGAGGAATGTCTCGGTGGTTGGTTTCAATGTGGTAAAAGTATGAACAGGGGAAGCTTAGTCTTGTTCAAGGTGAGATTTGTTTTACTATTCGGTTTGATTTGCATGGATGAGGAAGTATGTTGGTATTAAAGTATGCTGTGATAATTCTAACGAAATGTGAAAGTATGATATGATATTTATAATATGAATCTGAAAAAGAATTCTAAGGAGGAATGTCTCGGTGGTTGGTTTCAATGTGGTAAAAGTATGAATAGGGGAAGCTTAGTCTTGACGTTCATCCTGACATTCTAATGGTCACCGAGTCTCAAGTAGAGAATGGTGACACATGTGATGAGAATAGTAGGAGGCCTGGTCGCGTTATAGCTTGGGGTGCCAGCTAACAGACTAAACTCATGTTGTAGCTTGGGCTTCCAGTTACACTGAGGGATGAAGGGCTAACCTCGTGTGGGGGCTTGGGTTTCCAGCTATTGTATTCGTGAGGTTTCTAGTTTACCTTTCCACGAGTGAAATAACGACCATAACTCATATTCATATTAGTCCAGACAGTCAAAGTAAAGTGGTCGGTTATAACATTCTTACATGATTTATGTATATGTATGATTGTATTATATGTTTTTATGAATTGCATGTTAACATGGTTAATTAAATTACACTAGTTTACCCTTATTTTCTTGTCTTGTCATGTTGTCTGTTCGGTCATCTTCCTCCTTGTAATGATCACCCTGTGGGTGTGAGCATAGTGTGAAGAAGGTACTCTAGAGCAGGTGCTGAGCGAGGAGTCTCCAACCTCTTAGTTATGATAGTTCCGTTGATACATCTCTTGTATGACCATTCAGTTTATACTTGTGGTTTGTATTAGGATTTTTGTAAAGTTTTAAATTTATGGTTATTTTAGGATAACTGCAAATTAACTTTATTTATCTACAACTATTATATTTTATTGTAAATATAAGGACTCTTAAATATTATATACAGTTATATTTTTTTGGGATCTCACAGAGAAAAATCATAACCTCCATTATTTAAGAGTGAGTTTTTAGGGAACGTTAATGAACTATTAGCGTCTGCTTTTTTAATATTTGTGTAGGCCTTTTATTGACGCTAATAGAAATATTCATTGAAGTGAGTCAAATGTTAAATGAACGTGTTACATAACAAGAAATGAGTGTTACACAAACATTGAGTAATGCTGAACGCCATATAGAAATGTATATATTATTTGTTATGGAAAAAGAATTTGGTTGGTACAGGGTCAATACTACAAAATCCTTAAATATTTAAATTTGATTTAAAATATTTATAGTTTGTAAATTTAATGAATTGAGTGAGGTTGTATGAAATTGGTTAGAAGAAATTATGTGAGGTGAATACTGATCCATTGAAAATGAAAAATAAAGTTGAACAAGATTGAATGACCACATGGCATGTTAATAAGTGATAGTACAGAACAGGAGAAGTTAACTTCATTTATTTGGATTCAATTAAATCAAACAGAAGCCAAAACAGCCCAAGTGCTCAGACAAGGGTGGCCCAAAACTCAACTTGGACAGATCCTAATAATCGATGAAAGGAAATTGGTTTGTTGTCTGCAAACACTAATGATTGGGCCCAATACATTATTGGTATGGGTATTGGAATTTGGAACCCCATCCCCTGCTATCATGATCTCTGCTTTGTCCTTTTTTATATATTCTAAGTTGTTATAGTTAGGACCCCCAAAAAAAGCAGAAGCTAAATAGAATAAAGTATGGTCTAAATGGGAAGCTATTGATCTAAGCTTTGGAAAACCAATCAATCACACCAGGAAAGAAACATCTAGTCTTTTTCTTCAATTCCAAATGAGTGTGATGCAAGTTTTTTCGTCACTTGTCAAAATTGTGCTAACCAGAAAGCCCAACATTGGGGATCACGACCACCAACCCCTTCTATCTTTGGTTATACCCTACCATTATTTACCCTTAAGTTGAGCGTGTTCTGTGATCAATGCTCATGCGCCTCAGCTGCTTCTTTTCTGCAATTTTTCAAACATTGACGTTTTGTTCTACCTCTACAACAAGCCAGCAATTCCCCATGCTAAAGTGAGCGAATTCAAGAGTTGCTTAAACTCTTAGAACCCTGAGCAAGCATGTGTGAATGCATGAGAATTAAAAAACAAAAAGTAAACAAGATAAAGAAAAAAGAATAAAGCTATTAATGTTGTGCATTCGATCGATAACCAAATGCACGGTTTCCCGAGACCTATTGAAGAAACAAACGTTGTTATTAGCTTAGTTTCATTTGGGAGGTATTGGTTGTATGTTAGTAATAAAGAAATAGAAAAACAAAGTGGTTAGAAAAGCAGGTGCGAGTGATGATATTATAAGCCATGATAGTGTCCTCCCTCCAAAAAGAAGAGAAGAAAACAAATAGAAAGTATCAAAACTGTTGTCATGCTGGACAAGGTCTCTCCCTGGCGTGTGATTCAGAGGCTTTTCTCTTAAAAAGGTTGCCGCGAACTTCCAAGATGCCCATCACTACCATTATTCATATAAGATATTGCGCATTGCCATTTGGCTCTGCATGCCTTCACTCAAGTACCATTTCACTCTAATCACAACTTCCCCCACACTTCCTACTCTTTTTCATAACTCGTACGAAACCCAACTCAACACACCATCTCCTCCTTCATCACCTTCCCTCTTCTCAGTTCAATCCATACCCTTTTCTCCAAACATCAACTTTTGCATAATACACTCTCATCTCATGCATATGCACGTGTCACCTACTGCCCTCCTAGTCTTTTACATACTTTTTCTTTCCTTTCCTGGAAAGTGCTTCTGCTAAGATACATCGCTTTCGAAAGCAACGCCATCGTTTTCGGAGTGCTCTTTATCCTAAAGCAATCGCCTTTGTGATCACATCATTCACATTTATCTGCAATTTCTGGGAAAATCGTGTACAAAACAACTGGGTTCACGTGTTGTTATGCTAACGAGTGAAATGGGCGCTCTTTCGGTGCTGCTGGTTCTACTGCTGATATTCTGTAACAGTGGGTTTGTTAGTGTGGCCGGTGGTTTCTTGAATTTCACAAGGTATAATAACCCACGGAAGAATGTGTCTGGGAATGGGAAAGCAGAGTTGGAGGAGAAGAGAGGCGTGCCATCAGGAGCTAATCCTCTGCATAATCGGTAGAGAGAAGAAGGTGGAATGTGGGGCCTGGCAGAAAGTGATGATGAAAGGGTATTGGTTTTAGAAGAAGGAGGACAGAAAGGGCTAAAGGAATCTGCTATTCCCTTTGTTCCTGTTTGGATGTTTTTGTTTCTGAAACATGGAAGAAATATCCGGCATATAAAAATTGCCTAAAATATTGATTCTTTTTTCTGTTCTTATCTGACATGTTTATACATGAGCTGTCCCTTGTTTTAGTAACACCTAATGGATGTCTTCCTTGCTTTGCATGCCTCTGTCATAATTAATTCTTCTTTTTAACTCTTCTTAAATCTCTTTTCCATCTTCAATAGATGCTAATTTTGTTTCATTACCCATTACAAATCTCTGTCAATTACACGCCTTCAATTTTTAATTATTTCTTTAAGCTAAATAAATTCATTAGCTTTAATTATTTAGATAAAACTTTTGACTCTAATAATTCTTGAATAATTTAAAAACTTTATAATATTAGTACAATTGTAACGTTGAGTATACTTGTAAACAAGGTTATCAAACTCACGAGTTTACATAAACTCGTGAGAGTTGAGTAAACTCGACTTGTAAACTCCTAAGAGTTTACTTCAGATGAAAAATACTATATAAATAATATCTTAATTCAAATAACAAAATTATATAACTTTAAATAAATGAAATTTATAGATATATAGTTCACAAAAATAAATATTGTAAAACATAAATACTTGAATTATTGTCATTAATTTTGATGCGTTTCATTGAATATATAATAAAAAAAACCAAACGACCTTGTTTTTTTTAATTTTTTTCCCTTTCAAGCTTGTAGAATCATTCCAAACTCGCGATTCTACACGATCTGATCGATTTCACAATTAATTCTGCCGAGTTTACACAGAAAAGAGTTTACTTCCGAGTGTCTGGAAACGTAAACTCGTAAGAGTTTAAGAGTTAACTCGAGAGTTTGATAACCATGCTTGTAAAGTTGAAAAGTGTTGTTGAGTATAATTGTAATAAATATTTATTTAGAGATACTTTTTGAAAAAATATATTCTTTCAAACGTTTTTTCAGTAACATTTCATGAAGTGTTTTTTTAAAGGATAATGATATTTGAACCCATAGAGGAAGTTTAAATGTTGTCAAAAGAATGTTGTTCAAATATCATTATCCTTTTTTAAAATACAAAATAAATTTTATATTACGTGTTACGTATCTACAATTCCTTTTTGAAAAAAAAAACGTGGGCCGAGCTCACACCTCTTTTAAATTTCAAAAGAGGTTCTCAATTTATTACAATTATAATAAATTTATTACAATTGTAATAGTGCAATACAAAATATACCTCAAGAATGATAATATTTTTTTGTCGCGTATTTGGTTAAATTTATATTATTAAAAAAAAAAACTGTATTATTATTTTTATTACTATTAGATTTTGAATTAATAAAAAACGAGTATTTACATTATCATTGTGTAACTAAAAGTCCTTACAGGGATATCTGACTGGAACGGTACAAAAAAATAAAATAAGGATTAAGCTTCTTTTAAAAAATATTTAAACTCAATCTTAAAAATTAAGCTTAAACAAATTTTCTAAAATCTAATCTACAAGCTTGGTGGGCATCAAAATAATAACTAGTACCCATAAAAGGATTTATTTATTAATAATTGTATAAAAAAGAAGTGTTGAAATTGTGTTTTGTAGGAATGTGAAAGTCTTAAAAAGGCGAAAGAGTTTGGAGATTTTAATCTTAGATGAAATGGTGAAGTGGAAGAGGCAAGAAAAAAGAAGAGAATATTGGTCCGTGCAGTTTGTTGCGTTTTGTTGTGTAGCAGAAAGGATGGTTATGTGCCTACCCTTTTCGGCTTGGGGTCGTCTATATGTTATCTGTTCTTGTCCTATATTTCTTGTTCTTCTGCAGCTAACACTAACATTTTCCTCTTCTCACTTTCTTCTACCAATGCTTAAACCATACGAAAAAATGTATCTTTAATATGTTATCTTTCCTCTTCTCACGGTTGAAATTTCAACATATGGAAAAAAAAATTAAAATAAAAGAGGTTGTATTGAACATACTAAGAGAAGAGTGAAGTGAAATTTCAAAATGTCTTCACTTAATATAGTTGCAGACAAACGCGTCTGCAGAATGTATATTTTTGTATGAATCAGTCGTTTGTCTTTTTAGAGGGGCATCAGCATTCAAAATAGGTATTTTGTCATTGTTTTTTTATATTTTCTATGTTTAACTCTACTTTATTTTTATATAGAAAACAAAAACCCGACACCCAAGACAAAGACATGATGAATCAGCTAAGCATTTAACATAAACAGGTAATATTTTTTTTTAAATGATTCCCCCTCTCTTAAATCTGTCCTCATTGCAAATTGCGATGCGCATGGGGATAAAATCAGGGAAGGTTCAACTATTCGTTTCAATCATTTCTCTACTTGTATCAATGCAGCTAATGAAGCTTTAATATGAGGTGCAATCAATGAAACTCTAGTTACCCAATCAAATCTTTGAGCTGCGCATTATCCAAGGTTTGTTCCGGGGTTTTGAATTTATCCATGCATCGCTTGCAATAAGGGTTGAAACATCTCCTGAAAATATGACTGGTTTTAGTACTACATTCATAAAAAAAAAGAAGATGATGTCAAAGCATAGCTCATGTGTCATGATTTCAGAAGTGGTGAGAGTTGCCTCCATTTTGATGAAATTACATGTTCCATAGCAAGGCTGATACCATAGATTCATAAGGGCCTGAATGCATGTGGATGAACTATAAATAGTTAATGTATTAATCAATGTAAACTACAACAAGTTATAGTACTAGCGAGTTATTTAAGAAAAACTTGTCAACAAATTTTTGAAAGATTGAGTATCTGACTACTCAAGAAAGAATTAGAGAATGTTTAAAATCTAGAAAGTTTGAGTGAGATGATAACTTTCCAAACAATATGTTCCTATCTAATTTGATAAAGGCGACCAATTATGATAATTAGATTATGAAGATGAAGACTCCTTTTAGCTCTCAGAAAAAAATTGGGAAGTGGTTGAAAATGATTTTAAAGAACCAATCAACTCCACAGATTGGTCAAATAGAAACACGTGTGAAAGACAAGACATCTTTATACATCTTGTATTGAGTTGTGGATGAGTTCGACCTTGAGAAGATTGCATCTCAAGTTGAAACAATGGAAAACCAACTTGGAAGGAATGGAGAGACACTGCCCACTTGCTGAATGGTGGAGAAAATTTTAAATTCATCAATCGACGACTTTTAGAATATAGTATGCATTATTGAGGAGTCCAAGGACTTGTCAACACTCTTAGTTGAGGAGCTTACCAAGTCATTTGAGCACATGAGTAACGAAAGAAGAAGCATAAGTCACTTGATCAACTACTCCAAATAAAGGTAGAAGCTTAGAACACTCAAGGCAGAAGACAATACTGAGAAAGTATAGGAAGCATTCCTAGTGGTAGAAGCCGTAGACAAAAATAGGAGAAAGAATGGTCTAGCCAACAAAATTGGCACGAAAGAGGACGAGGTTAATGGGGGTGGAGGTCATTCAAGCAACTCAAGCATTAAGTGCTTCAAGTGTGACAAATATGGCCACACAAAGGAGTGTAAATCGGTTAAGTGCTTCAGTTGTGATAAGGTTGGACATTTTGCAAAAGATTGTCGATCTAAAAATAAAAGAGAAGAGACATGTCGAAGAAATTGAAGATGAAGTGGTGTTATTGATGATAGGATGTAACCCAAAAAACTTGATAGGGTGCATGGATAGCTTAGAAAGCTTGGCAGCAAGTGTGGAGATCTTGGATAGCCCAAAAAGGGACATAGAGAGATCAATGGAGCTTGTTATTCAAAAGTTAGAGCTTGCAAGAAGCGATTTGCAACAAAAAATTGAAAAGGAAGTTAGAGGCAATGTGAAGTTATAAGATAAGCTTAGAAAGAAGAAAACAAGTTTTGCCCAAGCGACCTTGGAACTTGAACAAGAAGTTTTAAGATTGCTAGAACAATTGCAAGCTGAGAAGGATTTGAGAGTTACACTAGAGGTGCAAGATGAGAAGTGGCGACTTTCAATGGATGAAAAGATCAATGTGATTAAGTACAACAATATGTGAAAATGGTCTGATGTCTAAAAATGAGTTCGACTTATTGACATGAACTCAATGGCAAGTCAACCCTACAAACAATAAAGAACTCAATAAGGAAGAAGTTGGTCAAGGTTAAAAAAAAGTTAGTCAAAGAGAAGAACTAATTGGACACTGAGATGGCAAAAAACCTAGTAAAGAAAAAATCATGATTAAGAATGAAAAGAGTAAGTCAGACACAATGAAAACAAAGTCGGTCATGAAGAAAATGAAGAATCTAACTATTAATACAAAGAGCAAGTACAATGTGAAAGGAATTACTGTGTGTAGGAAGTCGAGATAGAAAAACTGAGATGATGAATAAAAGAAACATGTATGTTTACTAGAGATTTTGTCAAATAAACTTAGATGAGGGTAGTTGACAAAATGCAAAAAAGATAATGATGCTTCTTAATAATAATTATGAAGTCCATTAGTTATGCTTTGGTAATAGTAATATTTATTGCATGTGGTTGAAGGACGAAGACAAAAAAATCAAGAATAAAAACTTCTAAATAGTCAATGTACTACTCAATGTAAACTATAGTAAATCATAATATTAGTGAGTTATTTAAAAAAACTTGTTGTCCACAACAAAAGTACAATAAATAGAAAGATTTATTGTTTATGATATCCAATCCAACCATTATTGTTTTCTTGATCACTGGCTCTGTTGCTAATTAAGGACAAAAGGAATCAAATTCGATTTTGAGACAATTTTAATTAAAGAAATACATGAATATGCTAATGTTTTTATAACTCAGGGGTGGTCTGTCATCATAAATCCTGCTACAGCTGGATGTCACACTGAAAATTGGAAACTATCTTTGGCCATTTCATCAATTAGAAAGACATACTAAGACACAAATAATAAGGTCGTTTTCACATAAAAATTAACATCAAGTAATGATGATTTCATTGATTCATTAAGTAATTAAGTATAGAATTGAACAAAATCATAATTTTGAATAAAAATAAATTATAAAATCGAGATATAGTTAAAAAACAAAAATCATAATTAATATATTTTTTTTTTTGAGGTTGACCGTCGCATAAAAGAAATGACATAGAATAGTAGTCGTACCTTTGCGTATAATGCATCAAGCGAGGGTGAAGAATTAAGTGAGTTTGAAAAGATGTGAAGAAAAGAAGGACGGAAAGGTACGTGCCAACCTCCTACTTGAAAACAATAACTGAAGAAAACAGCGTATTGATTTTGGTGATTTTCAGCATGCAGGGGTTTCGGAAGAGCTTATTCACAATCTTCTTATCTTGTTGCTGGAATTTCAGTCCTTTTGCTGACCACAAGTCTCTCCGCTAAATTGACAAAAGTGGAAAGTAAGGTCACCTTCGTTAGCAAAGTACAGTTAGAAATGTTGGAATTTAATTAGTATTTTTATATTTTCTTCTTCCAACAAGTTGCATTTCTGTTTTGAACAAGTCAATTCTTATTTATTTTGAATTTGTTGTTGTAGGCCACCTCTTTAAGAGTACATATGTTGCTGTCGGCTATGTCTATTAAGAATCCTAAATTCTTAAGTAATTTTTGGTGGATACGAGAGTTACATATGTTTCATCTTCCTGGTTTAGTTGTTTGAACTGATATATTATATATGCAACTCAAAGATTTTAATAACTTTATCAACTTTTCATTGTTCTGTATGTTTCTTTGGATGCTTCAACTACAAAAACATTTAAACGTGAAGATCTAAGTAATATATCAACATTTACTTGGAATTAGAGATTTTCACTTGGTTTTGGACTTTGGAGCATAGATGCACAGGTTTTAGCAGATTAGTTTACTTATATCTTAACGTTTAAATGTTTTTGTAGTAAATGGGTCAACTTGTTTAATCAGCGATTCACCTGTTCAATAACTCATTCATTAAGCATCTTAATGAATGATTCTGAAAAAGAATATAAATGATAGATGATGCTTAATGTTGTTTGACGAATTATGTTATCCTTGCTTATACAGAAACACACTGAAATTTGGTAGATCATCGTGAATCATGGGCACTAAAATACAATTGCATAATGGATCCAGAAATGGCTTTTGACTTATACTCTTGTAGTCGAACATAGCCCTCGTCCCCACAAACACTGGAATCATTTTGCCCTCTCCCCCAAAACAAAACAACAACAATATGAAGGTGTTGATTTGAATTTATCCATGGCTATGGGGACCAATTATTTACCTTTAGTATTGTTGTTGTACATTTATTTCACGTGTTTTTACGGAAGACTTGAAATAATTGGAGAGACGTGGGACATGGGATAAACTGAAACTACATATATATGTAGATATATATAGTTTTTTACAGCAGACAATGGAGAATTGAAGTGAGGTGAATTTTGGGTTTAAATGCCGGCAAGGCACTCTGGTGGGATGACCGTGTACCTTGGCTTATCTTGGCAGTAATCATAGATCATATGGTTAAGACGAACCCACCTATACCTTCGAGCTTCCATGGCATTAAGAGCTTGGTATGTAGCTCCTTCCCACCAATTGCTTTGATTAGAGGCACAGTTAGCAGGTCCCGGACTTGGGCACCCTTCAATGTCAAAGTCCTTGTAATATGCATAAAATGGTGCCTTACTCCAATCGATTTTCTCCAATCCCCCTCTTGTTGCCCAGTTATCAGCTTCCCACAACGTCGAATACACTCCCATAGCCTGCATCTTTGGGTATGCGATTCCCTTCGCTTCATTGTTCTTGTACACTCTAATGGGAAAATCATCAACGTAGAACCTGCATGTCAACATGTGTTTAATGTCAAATTCTAAGTGCCAACATGCTTGGTTCGTTCATTATTGTTCCAATGTATAATTAATATCTTACACAATATGGTGATGATTCCACATGATAGTGTAGGTGTGAAAATCCGCGGAAGGATCAAACCAGAGGTTCACCCTTTGCTCTCTATCCCCTTTTCCATGAGCGTAGATATTTGTCTGAACTGTGTAAGGCTGACCACTACGGTTCCCCAAGAACTCAAAATCCAGCTCGTCACGTACAGTGTCGGTGTCAGAGTTCATCTACAATGATAATTCACCAACCAAGCAGTTCAAACCTTGTTATTCTTTAAAACATGGCAAATGGATGTTATAAGGAGATCTGGACTTACATAAAATGCAGTGACAGTTCCTGCAGAATCTCCAGGTATGAGTTTGATTTTCATGCTAACACGGCCAAACATGTACTTACTCTTGGAAGCAAAACCGCAACCTGTAAATTATGCAGAGAGTGTGAATGCGTGTGGTAAATAGAAAGTAACAAAATTTTATGCCTTTTAGTTAGGCATAAGTTAAGGTAATGTGGCTAACCAGAGTTTTTGTCGAGAATGAGTTGGATGGCCCTGCCCTGATCAATTTGCTTGATATGAGACTCTGACCAGGAGATTTGAAAGTCTTGCAAAAAAGTGGCTGGTCGTCCCCAAACGCACACAGCAGATACGAGAAACCATGACAGTAAAAAACCATAGAGACGAATGTTTCCAAAAGCGTTGATGATGGCCATGGATATGTTTAATTAACTGATAAGATATAGGTAAAATTGGAATGCAAGTGGAGGGAGGGAAGTGTGTTATTTATATAGGAGCTTTGAGATTGAAATTGAAAAGTGTGACAGCAGCATAGCTTTCGATCCAGCTTTTGGCAAACAATGAGCAAGGCCTACAGTATTCATTATTGGCACACCACTTTTGTCCTCTGCTGCCTAATCATTTTTCTGAGCGTGTGCATTGTATGTAACCCAGTGAAAGTGAACAATATTAATGGTTAAAAGACAGAGAAGCATACATGTACCGAATGTGTGTTTGAGGCACCTCTATTCTATATTCAACCTAAATATGCTGCTCATTTCTACGTTCAAACCAAAGGAGAAATGCATTCTAATATATATATAGAAAATGATATTTTAACACCATTTTTTGACACTATTTTGACATTGTACACGTGTGAAAATATGATTGGACGATTTCAAATTAAAAAAATAAACTTTGGTTTTTCTCTTCCAAATATATCCCTGCCTCAACTTTTTTAATTTGAAATCGTCCAATCACATTTTGACACGTGTGCAGTGTCAAAATGATATAAAAAATGGTGTTAAAATATCATTTTCCAATATATATATATATATCATAAGATATTTCCACTTTATTCATATTCATGCATCATTTCTTTTTTCTCTGTTCCGTTCAAGTTTTCGACAATCTTCCTATGGATACAAGAAATTCAAACACAACTTCCTCTCTCATCTTCTAACTTAGACGGACAACAATGATACTATAATACACGACATTTTATCAAACAATACCATAAAATATGATTACTTTATTTTACCCTGTTGTATTTTTATTCCCTTGGTTCGAATTGGAATAGATAGCCTTAAGGTTACAGGTTTCAGTTCTTGTTATGATTTAACGAGAAAAATAACAAACAATAAATATGCAGTCATTTGTTTTTTTTTCTTTTAAAAACGAACAAAAACTTTTGATGAAAGGAAGTTAATGTTTTCTTCCAACAATGGTCGGTACAAACTTACATTCTTACACTATGGTGAAAAAAATGTAATAAATAAGTTAAAATAAAGTAATGATCATATGCCAAACAATTTATTTTATCAAACATTTTATTCATGTTTACTTTATTTTTCTTTTAAAATAAGATGCCATATAAAGTAAAAGCAAGTATATATATTATAGTTAACTTGTAACTACTTTATTCTTCAACTTTTCTCCCATATTCAGGTACAAGGGACAGCAAGGTATACTGCCATTAAGAATTGTTTTATTTCATATATATATATATATATATATATATATATATATATATATATATATATATATTATTTCGTCAAGTTAATTGACAACAAATCAATGTATATAAAGACTGTATATAGAAATATGAGCTAGATTTATCTTCCATAGTTAAGTAAATAATTTGCTATCAAATTAGAATAAACACATAGTTTACGTAAACTATTTCTTACGAGTGCAGATCATTTACAATTTGTTTTTATTTGATGTATTTGTAAATTTAAATATATTATCAACGACTTAAAAGTCATCTTACTTAACTGGTTTATGAGTTACTATAATCAATACAAAAATATGTAATCATTTTATATTAATTTATTTTAAGAGTTTCTATTATTAAGATATATTTAACTTGTAACTTCTTTACTTCTTTTTACTATTATGTTTCATATTTAATATATATTTATTATTATTTCTAATTTTATTTTAATATTATAAACAGAATTAATCATCATAATATTTTTAAAATTTATTGGATTACTTTTTGTATTTTGTTATACTGTTTTAAATAAAAAAATATTACAAATTAAAATAATAAGTATTTAAAAAATTACAAATATATTGAAAAATATCACACCTGCGATATCTAGATAGGAGACATGAACTCATGACAGAAAAAAAAAAAAAAAAAGTTGAAAGAAGATGTTTTTAATTCTATCTTAATTTTAAAGAAATGTCATTGACACCAAAAGGGAAATGCGTTGAACATTGTTACTGTAAAGAATGCTTGTTTATGGAAATAGCATTTTGTTTCTTCTTCCATGTGATATGTTACCACGGATTTAGCAGCTAAGCTAGTCTATTTAATTCAGTCCAACCTTCCATACTGATTCTAACACGAATCTAACGACTATTTTTAAATCTTGGGTTTTAAAATATCTTAAAATTGTTGGAACAATTTTCCAATAACTTAGGGAAACAAGATGAACAATAATGTAGACTTGATATAATCTTCTAGATGTGAGTACACACTTTCCTAAAAGCAATATTTCGTCCCTTATAAGAGTAGAGGGGATCACGAAATCCGCTTTTGAGATACAAAGAAGAACAACAACGATGATACTCACTCTTAGTATTACCGTTTAAACAAGAATATGATTCTCAAGAATTAATTTGTAAATACAAGAGATACCAGATTCTGATTAGTTACATTTCTTCTTCATGAAATATTGTAAGTTTTCATGAATAACAATTCTTCATGAATGGTAACTCTTCATGAATGCTTGTAACTTTTCATGAATGATAACTCCTCATTAATAATTGTAACTCTTTATGAATGGTAACTTTTCATGAATAATTGTAACTTTTCAAGAATCTAAAAATTGTCTCTAATACTCTTAAATTCCAACAAAAATGTATAACTATTTACTGTTTTCATATAAACTCTCTAATTAAATACATACTGAAAATTTACAAAAGATTCCTTTAACTAATTAATACTAAAAACATCATAAAATATTCAATATATATAGTGTTTATAAAATAAAAATGTCTTAAAATGAAATACATACATACATTCATATATATATTATCAATCAATACAAAATTCTTACCATCAAATGATATAGTTCAGTGAATGAAAGATAGAATTTAAGTCCTTACTAAAGAAATGGAGAGAACTGAAGAATTGAAATGTGTGCTAGGTTGACGTTTAAATAAGAAATTATTGGGTGTAGGTGCAGTGACGAGATTGCTTTTTAAATGCACTTAATTGTGGTTCGTAAGCGTCGCAGTATGAACCAGAAAGCCTGGGCACAACAACTGTAGGGAAGTGTCGGCAAGGATAAGATAGGATAATAAAATCCTTGCTAAACATTTTCTTATAAAATAAAATTTCCTATTATATAAGATATGTTTTAATATATACGACTCTAATATTATGTTAAAAAATAAATTTTAAATTTAACTCAATTTTACATTATTAAATGTAAAATAAGATTTACATTTACATGTATCTTCTAAATTTATTTTATTTCTAATTAAGATTATTACTATTTTGTTTATTACGTTACTTATTTCTCCTCCTCAGCTACAAAACCTTGTGTACTATGCTTCTCACCTTCTGCTATCTTCATTTTTTGAGGAAAAGGATCAATCAAAATGATAAAACTTACCAAAGAATTGCAGCTCACGTCAATTATCATATTATGATCCATGTAAGCAGAAGCTTATTAGACTGGTTATTTATCACTCCGATGATTCTCAAATGGCTATCTATAACTTTTGTGGAATAACTCTGGTGTTTCAAATTTTCATACTTAGTCTGTTCCTTCTGTGGTACTGGACTTCGTCATTTTCTAATGATCAGAAAGTCCTAAAATTCATAAATATATTTGGTTGTTTGTTGAATGATGTTTTCAACTAAGCGCCATTTAAATTTTTTTCCACCTTTAGGCAGAAAATGTAGAACTGTGTCACTGATTTGGGGCTGGTAATTATTTGATTTCAGCAGAGTGGGCTAGTTGGACAGCACACAGTACTGAACCTGTTCAGTACTTCACCGTCATTCTAGTTAGTTCAATCATTTAGGCAAGCTGAACACATTTTTGTGGCAAATGAATGCGATCCTTTGTTGAAATGTGGCACTTAAAATTGAAGTTTTTGTAGAATAGTACTATAGTACTAAATTTGTGCATACAGAAAAGATGAGATGAGTAACGGGTGTTTTGTGAATATTAGGTGGAAATCCAAGTAGAAGTATAATTTGATAAGAAAGTAGAGAAAACAGTACTCTAAAGCATGCATATGATAAGTGTGGTTGGAAATTTGTGTAGGGTTGAAATGCAGAGTTCACTTTCAGTGCAGAGTCATTGCCAGTGAGCATTGATGGAATTTGAAATGGTTTGCGATTTCATCCTTTCCTTTTCTCTTCATGAACCGAACTAACACACAGACCCCACTTGAAATAACTTCATTGCATGCACTAATACTACAACAACAAAGAAATAATTGATGGTCCTAAATAGTTACAAAGCAGCAGGATATTCGTTGTAGCATGGTGAACGCTTTCTGTTAGGATGTCGACTTCTGGACATCAAATTGCCACACATGTTTATTGTTCTTTGGAAAGTTATCATATGATGTGGCTGGATAAGAAGAAAGCTTTTTCATAATTCTACGTCCAATAAACAAACACTTTTAGATTTACTGCTTTTTATTTGGTACGAAATACCTGTATTGTTCCAAGAGATATATGTTGCATCAGAAGGATGACTAAATATCTCTAGTATTGTACCTGCTATACCTAATATCTGAATTTTCAGAACCTCAGGTCCGTTTATTACCCGACCGGCTAATTAAGATGATTAAAGTTCAAAGTATAAGGGATTCTCCTGAATGTTAAAAAGGAGTGAAGCCTTCCATACTTTTTTCTTGTTCATACTATAACAAGAGTTAAAAAATATATAAATAGTCAAATTGAATTATAAATAATTATTTATCAATAGTTTTAATTTAATCATTTCATTCAAAAATATTCATTTATTATTTATAAATTATCCTTTTTCTATCTTCAAACTCCACATTCTTGGGTAGGAATGGGAATAAATAAGGTTTCATTACTTAATCTCTATTTTTGAACAAGAAATTCATTTTTATTCTTAAGTCTTCGTTTTCAACAAAAAAATGTTTTTTTTTTTCACAAACACATCAATATTTCCTGTAGAGAATGTGTCTACTCGTATTTGTCGTTATTTTAAATATTAATTAAATATGTTTTTCAAAATATATAAATTACAACAAAAATTCATTAATATTACCAAATATTCAATTTGAATGTGTTATAAGACTTAAAGAAAAAGTTAATATAGTTTTGTTATATTACTTACTGAATAAATTATAAGTGCTTTTTGATGATTTAAAATAGAAATAATGGAATCAATACGAGAACGTGGATGAGGAGGATGTGTGCATAGTCATCTTATTCTCATGGCCAATTAGATATTATCTTTTTACTTAGTCAATGCATAAATTTATTTATCATAATTAAAAGATATTCAAATAATACTTTTAAGAACAAATTTATTTGTCATTTTATTATTATGAGAGTAATACACACACACACACACACACATATATATATATATATATATATATATATATATATATATATATATATATATATATATATATATATATATATATATATATAATTGTTAGATANATATATATATATATATATATATATATATATATATATATATATATATATATATATATATATATATATATATATAATTGTTAGATACCAATATACTTTAATTAATTAATATATGTTTAGGTTTTATATTTTATATAATTTGTTAGATATTTACAACAAAATTTTGTAGTTACAAAGATTTGTATAAATGAGACATATCTAAATAATGAGATTAAAACATTTCTATAAGTAAAAACTCAAATTCAAGCTTACTTTTTCTTTTTATCAAAGCAATTTTTTTTCTTCTTTTGAACCAAACTTGTTTATCTCAAAATGAGTGATTTTTTTAATGTGAATTAGTATTCAAATTAATCTTTATTTAAAAATAACAAATTTAGTTCTTATTTGGTAATTGTTAATCGTGAGTCGAATTTTTCATGAACAAATTAGAAATATAATTTCTCCATAAAATGAATGTATTTGTGATAATACAATAGAAAAATATATAATTATGAATCTTAGATGAATGTCACTTTAAATGAAATTGTTTACAAATATTAAAGTTGAGTAACCTTATTTAGCAAATTTCATCATTAAAGTAAATGAAACCATTTAATTTATATAAACTTCATTCATGATAAACAATGTTGTATTAAGAAAATTGTACTTTGAAGAAGAGTAATTAATGAAAAAATATCTTAGATATAAATGTTGAATAAGAGTGTTAAAACGAGTCAACCTGACTCATAAATTGACATATCACATGTTGAGTTAAAAATAAATCAATTTAATCTAGTTCACTTATTTTTGTGAAGCAAAAATTTATTAATTCTACTCGATCCACCATGAATGGGTGGATTGACTTATTTATATAAGTTTTGTTTTCTATCTTATTTTATATAAACTTAAATACTAATTTGGTGTATGTTTTCTTTGAGTTTGTTCAACATGGTCTTACTTTTTTTTTTTGATTAATCAAGTTCGAATTTTCGTTATTTTTTATTCAATTTAGTCATATTCATTAAAGTTATTTAAATAATTAATATAAGGTACAATATGGTTCACTACTATGACGTGACACTCTACTTAATTTTTTCTTCATGCAACTTTGACCTTCTGGCATCATCATCATCATCATCATTATCATCATCATAATCTTTCTCACTTCTATCATCACCTCCACTATCAAAATCTCATTCACCTCTACAAATTTCATTATCTATTCAACATCATCAGTCTTGAATTGGTAATCAAATTATTTTAAGTTTTTGGTTTGCTTCCTAATTTCAATAGTTTTGGGATTGTGCATTTAAGATAGAAGAGAAGAAATTGGTGAAAATGTAGGAATTTTCAAAAACATAAGAAATGTTTAGATTATCATGGTCACTCATAGTTTTTGCACATGTAATAGAAAAATATGAGTTCATACTCACTTGATGAAAAAATCCGCTTCCAAGAAGGCAACATTATCACCAAATTCTACAGTATCTAAATCACTAACAATTGCAACATTCTATTCAATCACAATGATCGGAAGTGGAAGATGTGTTTTTGGAGTACTCATCTCAAAGTGTGTCCCTGATGTAGGATTTTAGATGCGTCCTTACTTTTATATTCAATTTCTAAATCATTTACTTCCTAACTAAGATGTCCATGTTTCATTGATCGAAAGTGAAGAAAAAAATGAAGAAGATGATGAACAAGTGATTGAGAAATAGGTTAACTATGAAAAGTGAGCTAATGTGATAGTAATATACCACATTGTACACTTTATAATTAACTATTTACGTTAACAAAAATAACTAAATTGAACAAAATAAAAAAAAAATTAAAATATAGTGAAAAACAAAAAGGAAACTAAAACCACATTGAACAAATTAAATGAAAACATAAATCAAATTATTATATGTATTGCAATACAATAAATAAATATTTAAAAGTAATCACTTCGTTCACGAAACATTATTACAAATATTATGTGAAAATCAAATTATCATCTAATACAATTGGGATTGACAAATAAATTAAATGTTAAAATTATTCAAATATTATTAAATAACATTATAATATTTATAAAGATTAAATTGTTAGCCTACCAAATGAAATATTAAGTACAAGTGAAGGAGGAATGATAAGAGATGGTTGTTGGTAAATTATAAGTTAACCTACCTCTAACAAAATTATAATTTTATAACTCTCACAAAATTAACAAAAACATAGCTTAAACCCGTTTATTCCACATATTATATGAGCTAGATCCAATTTGACACTCTTTTAAGTAAACTTTTTATTGAACCGATTTTAACAAATTTAGCATAGAAGTAAAGTTTTGTACAAAGTGTTTAATCTTATGCAACATTGTGATATCTTTTTTGCTGATGCATTGATTATTTTAGAAAGAAAAAATGGAAACAGTTTTTAAATGTTTCTTTTTGTTGCAGGTGTAACTTTTTTTATCATCATAATCAAATGGGCGTGGGTTGGCTCAGCCTTTAACATCTGATTGGACTACACACTAGGAGTGGAGAATCATTCATGGTACAAATTGGGCCATATCATCTTTTCACAAACAAGAAAGAAAGCTTTCGAGTTTAGAAAGCCCAAATTTGTCAATATGTACAATCAACGTCTGAGATTCAGATTCAGAAGTAAAAAGTTATAAAATTTAATCTAAATTGACAGGATTAGGTGAAATAGTTAACTCAATCTTACAAATCCTTTGTACAGTAAGAATTAGTGGTTTTTGTACTGAACAAAAGTAGATAAAACGACAAGAGAAGCGAGCGTGGGAAAGATGTTATTATGTAAGCATTGGTATGCGGCTGAAGGCTGGTTATTAGTCGCTAGCTTAGCAGTGTGACTATGAAACACAGCAGAAGGAATGCATGTTCTGAATCATTCCATCAGATTTACCAAACCCCAACCAGAGAAAAAGAAGAATGATTGCCAGGATCTTATGTGATTGCATAATGATAGAGTGAAAAGATAATACCATAATGTTGAAGCCAGAGAGAGATTATGTTCTTTCTCTTTCTCGCACTCAGACAGAAAGAGAGTAATACCGTTGTATATGTATTCTATGGTGGGACTACTCTGCTGACATATACTACATAGAACCAATGGTACACCTCAAACCAAAATTAAAGTTATGAATTAAAAACAGTATGCACATATACATGCATGTGTAAAATAAATGAAAAAAAGAACAAAAATCTACAGCTGTAAATGCATGTCCTCTAGTGGTGAAAATTGGTGGCCTTTTGCTGTTTATATATTCTACTTGTCTTATCTGCTATCATGTATTTGGGGTTCTCAGTTCTCAGTCAGGGATGTAATTGTAATGTAATGTCTATGCTTCTCCCTTGCAGTTGCAGCAATTATTATACAATCTTTGGTTTCTTGTTTTGACAGAGGCTCGTCGACCAAAGGAGAGGTGTTTCCCTTTTCGGGGTTCCTCCTTTTCTTGCCCCTCTGCATTTTTCTCATTTGTCCTTCTATGTTCCATCACTTCAACATGAAAAGGTCTTTTTAGCAATATATTTATTCCTCCCTCCTTCCACCCTGTCACTCACTTTGTGCTCTTTGCTTCATCCTCTCCTACTATATTATACTCTCCGTCCTTTCATTTCTCAATTTCTCTTTCTCTTTCTTATTCACCTCTCTTCACTCTGTCCTCTTTATACACCACAATGGGACGACGTGATCATCACCATTTTATCTGTCCCCAAACACTCACACTTGTTACCATTTCTCTTTGCTTTCTCATTATTTCAAGTTGGACCCAGCTCCGACTTGTTACTCAAGGTACATTCATTACAAGTTTTCAAACCTTCCAAATGGACACCAGTACCATCTGCAACTAACAATTTCTTATCTTTGTTCTAACAGGTAGAAACATTCCCAAACAGAATGGATTTTATCAGGTATAACCCAACTTACTTTTAAAGAGGTTCTTCACTCTCTGCTAATTATTAGCATGACTGAATACAAACATTAACTTCATGAGAAATTATGCTGATTTATGTAGACAATACATGATGACAAAACAATGGTAAGGGCGCAGATAGGCTCAAGGCCACCAAGATGCGAGAGAAGGTGCAGGTCTTGTGGACACTGTGAGGCCATTCAGGTACCTACAAATCCTCAAGCGCAGAATGGGAGGATCAACTCTTCAACTCTGTCAACTATTGCTTTTACAATGGGAGAAGGCGGGTCCAACTACAAGCCCATGAGTTGGAAGTGCAAATGTGGGAACCGTATTTTCAACCCCTGATTCCAATTGTTCCACAATTTACTTGTTAGATAATCAAGGATGACAGCAACTAATTTACCAATTTTGTACATGAATATACATTTCTAAGTAATTCTTTTTGTTTTTTTAGTCTTTTATTTTTTCTATAGTAAACTGCCCTCATTTCCTTTAGTTGTATCATTTGTGGGTGCTATGGTCGTCTAACATGTAAATTGCAGTTTGCGAGTTAATTTAGCACTTACTGCCGCTTCCCTAAAGCAGATTCTGCAAGTTAAAACTTAAAATGATTGCCAGTTTGCATAGAGAAGCATAGTTGCTTTCTTCTGTTCATTTTTGGGGTGATAGTTAGATGGACATGGAGATTGGAGTGACCATTTCTCTGTTTTTATTTCTTTTATTTTTCTTATATGTATATGAAATAGTTTAAATTTTAGCACGGCTAAAACTTCCCAAATAATATGAGAAGTTGTTATTGGAGATATACAAAGGAGAAAAGTGATTTTACGACAGAACAATGAAGCTCATAAAATTAATGGAAGGAACAAATTTCCTACCTAATATAACTGACATGCAAGTAATTTATAGATGCATTACAGAAAATTTGAAAACAAGTTAAATGACATTCTTATTTGTTTTCCCTTGAGAATCCTGCACTAACATGAGGTCAAAGAATACAATCAATTTTTTCTAAGTTTTGAAAAAACAGCACAGAACTGTGCTTTACTTTCTGTGTTCTTTCTATTGAGCAATCCTGTAGCACTCTCTAGACGGAGCCAAACTCTGCTACATGCAATATGAGAAAGCAACAAAAAAGAAAAATTGACAACCTAACCTCTGATTGTACTCTTGATTTCCTTTTTCTTATATCATTATTCCAAAACGTGAACAGACATTAATAGTTCACTACTTGTCCTGAGCGAGTATTAGGTTGCTTTCAACTAGATTTCTCATATACTGTGACCCACACCACTGAATTGGAGTGATCAATCTATTCTGCAATTATTCTAGAGCAAAAATTTATAAATGATATCAAGCAGTTTAAGATATATAATGATTTTGTTTACTTAAATGAACAAGAAACAAACAAGCAATAAATAAAACTAAAAATAAGACAAACTACAATTCTAGTTAGCCTACCATCTAATCATACCAGTAAGAAAACTAAAATTTTGCTGAATATCTAAGTACTAGAATAATTAGTGATGTAACATGTTCAAAGTCGCACTTTGGTTATCACTCATGCATGTAGAAAATGATGAAGATATATTATGAATGCATTGCCACTGTTTGACTCTACAGTGAATTGTAGTATTCGAGAATCGATATATACTGTGTGGTCAAACGATAATTGGCACTGATAACTAGCCACCGAAAGGAAGCAGAGAATGGTATGCAGGGCTAAAATTTTCCTAGTATCCTAAGAAATTGGCAGCAGTTTTTCCATTAATTGGTGGTAAACTGCTGAGTCCATGAACAGAGGGAGATGGTTTGTTGGAATGAAATCCTACTCTGTGATTTCTGTTCAAAATGACAACACAATAAGAAGTCACATGATGTAACACCCTTCCCATCTTGAACATGTTGATTGGTGCATCAATAGTTAGAAGGCACCAGATCAGATGCTGTTTTCAGTAAAGCAAACTTTGTGAAGGGTTATATAAACTTCTTTCTGTGTCAGTTATTTTGAGTCCTTTTGGTAGATGTCTAAAAATACTCTTTCTTTGTACTAGTTTTTTCATGGGTGCTAATAAAATCATTTTCTTTGCCTATACAAACATCAACTCAAGTTTTAACAAAATTAGAGACTAAATGGCAAATGCGTCAGATATGAAGATTAAATTCGAACCAAACTGCGTATAACTTGCATTGTCTTGAACAGCAATACTGGTACATTTGTTGTTTGGACAATTCGTCTTATTTTACGAATATCCAGTCACTACAATAATGGCTTCCACACTGTGGATTGAATAGATGATTGATGGATTTGCGCGACTGCTTTTGCATAAAAATAAGGTGCAACAGTAGTACCCTTCGAAAACCCATTTGTCGTGAAGCAAATTTGAACCCAATGCGCATAATTATTACTATAATTTTCTATTCTGTGAGCATAACTTGTTGAAAACGAAGAGCATGCATTGATCTCTTAATTTAAATGGTTATGCAACGTTCCAAAAGTTATGTGAAGTATAACAATAAATGGGTCAGGGTCTGAGACACAAAGAAGCTAATTTAATAACGGAAATTGATTTTAGTACCATTATTTCTTTGGTATCAATAGTAAGCCAAATGCTTTAACTTTCATTTAGTTTCCTGAACATTTCTAGCCATCACGTGTAGCATTTCTCCTTCAGAAGATGATTGCGAATTTAATCATTCTACCACCCAATTGTGATATATCAAATATCAGAACTCTGATGAATCACTAAATTAATTGCATGAAGAGAAATGTTTTCTTAACAACAAAAGTTACATGTATTGTTGCATCTGAAAAGAAATTATTGCAAACTAGTTTTTTATTACAAAATGCTGAGCAGACGAAAATATGAATACAGAAAGAACAGAAGGTTGAAGGAGAAGGCGTATATTTTTCAGGTGAATAATGCAGATGAAGGAAATGGCATTAAGCAAGAAGTCCATGAACATATGGTATGTATAAAAAACAAGAAAAAATAAATAAAGAGAATGTTGGTGCAAAACAAAGGTCAAGACAGAGACAACTGAAAAGGTTGGGTTGGGGACCACGATGAGAAAAGGAATAGTGATTCCAATGCCCCCATACATTACATACATGACATGATATATACAAGCCTTTTTCTCTCAAGTTTTTTGTGCTGTAAATATCAGCAACACGGTTTTGAAGATGGCCCATCCCTGTGGCGTCGACAAATAAAATGTACTGCATACAACAGTCATTACTTTAGTTCCCATCTGATGCTGATGGAGCAGCAGCTCTGGTAAGTGATAAAGCACTCACATTCTCATTCTGATTCTTGTTATTATTATTATTATTATTATTATTATTCTATTATATAACGCCTTTGTCAGGATATATTCACCAAAAACTGCCACATATCCCACATCGTTTTTAGCATTAACCTAAATGCATTTTCAAGAATTACATGACCCATCTTACAAGGTACTTTAACCACACTCAATTCTTACCGTTTACTTTAACAACACTCGTCATTCGTTAAGTTTAAAAAAACAGACCTAAATATTCGTGTACCTCGTAACTAAACATCATGTGCTCACGTCTGAAAGGCCCAACATAAATCTTGGTTCGCTAAGATAGAATTGGGCCCCAAACCTTAGCTGTGGAAAAAAGAGGGGAATTTCTTCCCGCCCTTTCATTTTTCTTCCTGCACTCCTCATAAATTTTTATATTTCCATTTTACCCCTCTTAAATTTATAATAAAATAAGTTCACCTGTACCTCTCCTTTCTTATCTGTGCACCTCTGCCCTCCCCTAGTCTTCACTTATTCGAATCATGATTAACATTTTCCGACAACAACATTCAAAGTCATCCTCCTTTTCATACTCATCCCATCAAAGCCTATTTTTGATTTTTTTTTAATCATGGAATTTCTATTTTGGAAAGTAATTTTTTTATCTACAATAGACATTTCGAAATTAAAAAAAAAAAAAAAACAAGTTCCAGATTAAATGTTCATTTTCCTTGCTAGAATATGCCATTTAGAATGAACAAATAGGGTATTGCTGTTTACTTCCCCTTTCCTTCTTTTGTGTGCCAAATTTATTTCATTAACCTTAATTTCCTTTTTTTCTTCTAATAATTCCATTTATACACTCTCCTTTTATAGTTTTCCATTTATCACCCCTTCTTATAGTTTTTTTCTTTCACAATCGGAGATGAACAACCACGGTCCCAACTTTATCAGCATTGAAAATCAATTCATCCTAAAGCTCCTTTCTCTCTATTTTTTAAATGAAAAAAAAAATTATTCTTTACAACAATTCCGAAACATACTTTATTAAAGTATCCTAATTGGGAACTATCTAAAAAGTTACTTTTTAGAACTATCTTTGCAAGGTATTTTTGAAATGACAAAAATAATAGAATATATTTCAATTTTATGCACACAATTTACCATTCAAAAACATTTAAAATTCTGCCGTTCAAAACTGAAATACATATGAAATTATACTATTTAAAGAAACACATTTAAGATTATATAATAAAAATATATATTTCAAACATTTAGAAATATATTTCAAATTAAGTAATTTGAAAATATATTATAAATTATACAGTTCCAAAATTTATAAATATATTCCAAGTTACATAATTTTAAACATTTCTAACACTTCCATAAAGATGGAAAGGAAACCAGTCAAATGCAAGAAGTAAATTGCCCTGGTTGTTTCCTCCTGCACCTCTGTTTTTCTTTTTTCTTCCTTACATCTCCATAGCTTTGATAAAAAGTTGCAGGAATAACTTTAATCTTTTTATTATAAATTTAGAAACAATTTGGTATATATGGATCTATGGGTGTGTAGAAAGAAAAAGAAGAAGTTCTGGAATAAAAAAAACTCAATTGTGACGTGTAGATACAACTATAAGGGTGTTGTTCGCTTTACCTCCCCACCAAATGCTTTCTCCACCTCTCTATTATTATTTTTATTTGAAATCCACCTCTCATTATTTTTTTTATTTGAAAAATACCCTAGTGTCTCCACTATTTTTTTTTTATTTAAAAAACATCCTACACCTCCTCCTAATTGAAATCCGTTTAAGATTCGTGCTCTAGCTTCTCTGCTGCTAGACTTCTCTTCCCTTACCATCTCGGTGTTGCTCAAATTTCTCATTAAAAATGGTTACATTAAGGTTATCATAGAAACAAAAGAAAAGGAAGAAGAGAGTGTGTTCAGACTGTGCGTGGTCAGGGATTGGTCCCAGGATCTGTTCCTCCGATACTCACCGCTTTTTCCATGCAAATCTCACACCTAGTTCCGCTCCTCTTCGCCAACGCGCCCAATTCCTCACCTTCGCCTCCAATTTCTCTCCAGCTCAGCCTCAGGAAGAGATTCAAGACCATACCACTAGAGCTGTCAAAGAGGCCCTATTATAGGCCCTGGCCCTAGCCCATGTGGGTTGGGGCCAAAAAAGTCCACAGGGCCAAAAATGCCCCTTATTAAAAAAGCCTCCAGGGCTAAAAAGCCCCAAAGCCCTGTGGGTCAGGGCCAGTCCATGGGCTTTCTGTTTTACAAAAAAAATTAAATATCCAACAATAAATTGCATTTTTGCAGAGAAAAGGAACATTTATGTTAAGTGTTATAACTTGGAAAATACATG